>NW_018218920.1:0-17232 GCF_001263595.1 Phalaenopsis equestris
GAACTTACGAAGCCTTTCGATCACCAATTGCTTCTCGTCAGAACCAGCAACCATTCCAGTTCATGAATGGAACAAGCTTTCTTCAACCTTAGAAACCCTAGAGTTTCGATCCAACAAAGGACTCACCGGTGAGATTCCTCCTGTTCTCGGCCAGCTAGTGAACCTTCAATCACTAGTACTTACCGAAAACTCTTTAAGTGGAGAGATTCCTCAGGAGCTTGGAAATCTGGTGAGTTTAAAACGATTAATGCTTTCAGGAAATCAGCTGTCGGGGAAAGTTTCGGTTTCTATAGGAGCCAAGATGGCTGAGCTCTTGATCATGGACATGAGCAGGAATTCTCTATCGGGTCCTCTGCACAGATCTTTTGTCGGTCTATCTTCACTGTTGAAACTTGATTTGAGCAACAATCAAGTAAGTTGGGAAAGTTCCGGTTTCTATAGGAGCCAAGATGACTGAGCTCTTGATCATGGACATCAGCAGTAATTCTCTATCGGGTCCTCTGCACGCATCTTTTGTCGGTCTATCTTCGCTGTTGAAACTTGATTTGAGCAACAATCAAGTAAGTGGAAGTCTGCCACCCGATCTTTGGAACCTCAAGAATCTCACAATTCTAGATCTCAGAAACAATAATCTCACCGGCGGTCTGGTTCCATCCCTTCAAGGAATGGCTGCTCTGGAAGATCTGGTTCTCTCAAATAACCCATTGGGCGGAAATCTAAGAGAATTTGGTTGGAGAAATCTGAAAAACCTAACTCACTTGGATCTCTCCAATACAGGACTTGTTGGTGAGATCCCAGATAGTATCACAGAGTTGAAGAAATTAAGATTCCTTGCATTGGACAACAATCAGCTCTCCGGTTCCGTCTCCCCGAAGCTTGCATCCATGCCCTGTCTTACGGCTTTGTATCTTAATAGAAATAATCTCACAGGTGAGCTTGAATTCCCTGGGGATTTCTATAGGAGGATGGGGAAGAGATTTGCCTGTTGGAAAAACCCTAAACTCTGTTACAGATTGGGAGCTGGAAACGCAACAGGGGAAGGTCCAGCTGGTGTGGATAGATGCATGAATGAAGTAGAGAGAGTTGTGTATGGTCTGGATTTAGGGAACATGATGGGCAGGGAGGAAACAGTTGGGGGCTCCTTAGGGTTCTCAGCTTATTATTCCATTGGTAGGTTTCTATGGCTAACTTTGATGGAGGTTGTGGTCATCCTTTTTCTTCTTTCTTTAATGTAATTCATGGAGAATAGAGTTTTTATATAACACACCAAATTGATGTTTTTTAACAATGTCAATCTTGTGTTTGAACCTTATTTTTAGGATTGTTTATTATTTGGGAGATGCTATACATCTAAATGTTCATTTCATATCAAATTACTTTAAATGATGGATAACCTATCTTATTAACAGATTGCTCATGAGAAATTTGAGTCCCATCAAATCAAGTTGGATCTATGCTTGGTTGGAAACTAGTGTGCGCTCCAAAAATTTGTATCCAGACTGTCCTCAAAATGACGATCAAGAGAGTTTTATATTGAGGTTTCATGAAAAAATTATATTAATTTAAGAATAATAATAATGAACTCGAAGTGTACCTTGATTTTGAAATGAAATCATGATCGTGGAGATTGAGAATTATGAGAGGATTGATAGAGCTAAAAGCTTTGATGATGAACACCTCAAAATTTTAAAATCTTAATTTTAAAATTATAAATACCAATATATGATGGTGTGGAGATTTTTTGAGCCTCTCGGCATCTAGTGCTCCATCTCTTTCCTACATTAGCAATCTAAGAGAATTAATCCAAATTTAAACTTATGCATTTTTAAAATTCTATATAGTATTCTTTAAGTTTAAACTTTGACTTTTATACAAATAGTAGCCGTTACTTTAATTTATGGTTTTTTAAGGAGATTACAGGTCTTAGGGGGCGTTAGGTAAGATATTTTTAACATGATTTAAGTTAGATTTAGCTTAAATTTAGCCAATCACCATAAATAAGTCAGATAAATCCGTCGTTAAGTTAAATTTAATTTTCGTTTGTTTCGTTTGTGAAATCCAAATTTACTAAATCCACTTAATAAAACAAAATGACATTGATAAAGAAAGATAAAAATTCTACATAATTAATAACAACATATCATTCTCGTTCAATTTGAGATTCAATATGCTGAATTTTCTCTAGTTTTCTGCAGAAATATGTCGAGCCAGAAGCTTATTTTCTCTTTAAAAAATGTCTTCAACCACACACTAGACAATGACAGGCTGGTAGAATGAGCTGTCATCAACTTCAACCTGGATTTTGAACAAATTGAGATGGAATACAAAGTGTTCTTGTTAAATGTGGTGGGCTAGGAAGAGGTATGCGGTTGAGAACCCATACTCAAATTCAAGAACAGAAGAACTCACGTCCGTAAAGAAAAGGAAGTTGGGGGAAACAATAAAAAATGTCTGGGTGAATGACACTCAAGACGCCAGAGATGGCAAGATAAGGTTTATAATTTTGACAGTAGATGGCGAGCTCCTTAGCGCTCCCCCCGGAGAGCCCTCATAAATCCATACCACAAGTAAGACGCCTCTGACACGTGCATAACTTTGAAATCATAATCGTCACAAGCATAGGATGCTTGACCGGATGGAAAGAAGACAGACAACGGATCAGTTGCGGAGCATTCCCCAGTCGTCCCAGAAAAAGGAAATGTTTGAGCAGTCCGTGGGGGATGCCTTGCCTCAATTTTTGATAGAGCAACTAATGTCAAACTCTGTCGATGGTCACACTCTTCTGGAATACACTTCAGTAGAAGCCTACACAGAATCAGCGGAGTGTGCTACTTCCCCAGTAGTACAAATGAGTGAAGAGCACTGAATGTGGAGTTGTATATTCCACACTTTGTTAAGCTGAGACAACTACGGATCATTTCTGAAAATGAATTAGAGAGCTTTCAAAAAGTTAGAAACAAACCTACGAGCATTTCAAAAGCATGCAAGGGAAGTACGTCAACATCCAAGAAGGATTGGAATTGCACACGGACGTAATTTCTAAACATGAGCAGAGAAAGATAGTGGACTGCGTCTTTGACTTGAGAGGCAGAGGCCGAGTAGCAGTTTGAAGAAAAATGACATATTCAAAGCCCTATAAATGGATGAGAGGCAAATGAAGGATCACCATCCAGTGTGGCTACTACTATCATTTTGCCTGCGATAGTGAAGGAAACCCCCCGGGGATCATAAGACATGTTGAGGTAGACCCGATACCTTCAATAATAAAGAGGATGATCAAGAGAATGATTTATTAGCACATTTTACCAGCAGATTGTGTACCCAACAGTTTTATAATTAACTTCTACAAGAAGGGGGGCTGCATTTCACTCCATATAGACTACCATGATTTCTTAAGACAGTTTTGCATAGTCTCCTTCATTAGGGAATGCAACAACATTTTCAGAAAAGAGTTGCAGATCATTGGCTCGGGAAAATTTTGAGGGTCAATAGAGATCCCTATACCAGTTGGATCAATTTTGACACTGAAAGGAAACGAAGAGGATTTGGCAAAACATTGTATTCCAATGGTGTCATAGAAAAGAGTATCTCTCACTTTTCGAAAGATGGGTGACAATAAGGCATCATATGGATACCGACTAGACCTAAACCTTGAAGGGCTACAACCTTTAAAGATATGATTGTTCGGGGATAACACGCCTCTAAGTGTATTCAAAAGAACTTTCATTCAGGAGAATGACTTAGGAGGTGAGGTTAATCTCCCCATAGTTCAATATAACCAAGCAAACATGAATACATGAACACAAGGATTGTAGGCTATAGATAGAGACTACTTTTATATTTTGATCTTCTATTCACAAATAAAGTGATATTTTTGAGTTGTGTACTACTTTATCAGGGTTCAAAAAAGAGTCAACAAAGGACTATTTTATCCCCTGCAATTCAATGGGAATGAATATGTTTTGAAGTCACATATTTGTGTGATTAATTTGGAGTCATTGGACTGAGCATGTCTTAGTTCTAAAATTTTTCATTGAACAAAAAACATTACAAACAAGAAATGCTAATGACAATGACAAACAACCAAAAGAACAAAAAAATAAAAATAAAAAAAGATGTCAGGAAATAAGACGAACAAAAATGATGAAACAATATTCAAAATTGTCTCACAAATTTCAAATATTCTCACAATTTTTCTACAATTCTTCTACAATCACAGCATTCCAGGGTTGGTGCAATGATTCTGATTCCTTTTACATTTTTTATACAATCACAACATTTCAGGCTCAGTGCAACAATTATGTTTCCTTCTACAAATCTTCTACAAGCACAACATTCCACAGTCGGTGCAAGGATTCTGATTTCTTCTACAAATCTTCTATAATCACAATATTCCAGGGTTGGTGCAAGGATTTTGATTCCTTCTACAAATCTTCTACAATCACAACATTCCAGGGTTGGTGCAAGCTTTCCAATTCCTTCCACAAATTTTCCACTATCTATCCACAAATCTCTGGCACTCATGAAATTTCAGGGCAGTGCAAAGTTTCTGATTCCTTCCACAAGTTTCCACAATCTATCAACAAATTTTTCAGACTCACGACATCCAGAGTCAGTGTCAGGATTGTGATTCCATATAATCACAACATTCCAGAATCAGTGCAAAGATTTTGATTCCCTACAATCACAACATTTCAAAATCGGTACGAGGATTCTGATTCTCTACAATCACATCATTTTCGGGTTGGTGCAAGGTTTCTGATTCCTTCGATCAGCTCTTGAGTTAGATGTGAGTCCCCTGACTTTACTTCTCAATCTGATCCTTACATCTAAAATGTTCATTGCATCAAATCAATTGGCCGCAACTATCAAATCCCCAGAAAGGAGTCTTATATAGTTGTTATAAGACTTCATAAAAATACCTCAAATGAGAAACAAAGAATAAACAAACCCCAAAATACAAGCTCTAGATTACACTTGAGCCTCTCCTTAAACACCTTTCTAAATCCCCAGCGAGAGTTCTAAAATCTCAAAACTTAAATCTTTCTTTTGAGCTAAGGTTTCCCAAGCAAGAAACCCAACTCAAACACAAATCTCAAATTAGGTTTGATCTAGAGTTTGTCTTGGGTATTTTTGCCTAGACATTCCTGTAAATTTTGTTGATCGCTTCAGTCAACACCAATACACGCTGTGTAGTTGCTCAGCAAACCACACTTATTGGGGGTTTATTTTTTGACGTCATTTTTTGTGAGGTCTAAATTCTTCCTCTATAACTTAGGGTCTAGTTATAGGACTTTTCTATTAACTATCCTAGAAAACTAGTGATGGGACCCGCCTTTCTTAGACACTCAAAACACTTCTTGACTCTTTTGTACTGGCATTCCACGTCGCAGATTTAAAAACTCAACTGTCATTGATGCTGCCCTCCCAACCAGCTATAACGAAAGTGAAACACAAGTTGAAATCGCAGATGACCACAACATTTTGGGCGAGGCTACCACAAGAGCCGATGAATGCAACATTATCATTATTTTGGATATGTGCGTCAACATGTGTTCCTTCAATCGCGTCGATGCAATCCCGATTGAGTTAAAGTTAGGTTTGACATAACATTGCAGACTCTAACAAAATTAATTATATTGCTCTAGAGGCATTACCTTGAAGAAGGGCATATATCACACATCTTGTGATATCTCAACGGGTGTTCGCTTGAACTTATGATATGAGCGTTTAATGACATAAGAGGAAAGACTAACAAGTGCGCTCAATCCGATTGAAAAGCACATTCTTGTTATTTCGGAGGAGTGTTAAAATTGCTTCATCGCCCCTCGCATTGCTTCATTTTGGGATAATATGAACGGTATTATTGAGAGCACCTCACGTGTAGTGGTCCTCAAAGATCTATGAAGTCCCTGAGCTCCTATAAGTACTTCCAGAAGATTATAAATACTTCGTGACTCATTTGGAACATACTACTAAATCTTATTGGGTGCCCCACAAGTAACTCTCTAACCATTTGTCGCCAATATATGAAGGTGTCATGCATGGCGACCGATCAATGTACAAATTATAATACTCTATTGACCTTACTTTTAATTGAGGTTTAGCTTTCCCTCTTTAGTAGCATATGGTCTAGCTATAGGACTTTTTTGTTGAATATTCCTAGAAAACTCGAAAGGATCCCTCACCATTAGAAACTCTAAACTCTTCATTGCTCAAATTAAAGTTCCACATATTGGTCATAACCTCTAGTACTTAGAGGTGGGGTCAGTATGATAGGACTGCTTGCTCTTAGGGTTGAATCTAGGTGTTGGTTTAGTGCTAAGACACTCACTTTCACTCACTTGCACTCATTATAACCTATATCACTCACAATCCTAAAACCCAAAATTGTTACTTTGATCCCTTAATCCATTGGGGAACTCATGTAGATGGTCCTCTAGACCCACTGGTCCTAGGCTAGGGTTTAAGTAAGACCAGTACATTGAGGACCCAAATGAAGATTTCATTGGTCCATAGCTCATATAGGGTGGTTGGTACCTCAATTCTACCAAAATACCAGTAACTTAAATCCCTAAATCCACCCAAATTACCTACTAAATTTGACAAAAATGCGACCCCAAATTTGACAAAAATTCCCCAATTCACCCAAAATACCCAAATTTATTCAAAATTCATTTCAAACCATTTGAAAATACCCAAATTGCCCAGATTCACCCAAAATATCCCCAAATTTACCAAAATTATCAAAATAACCTTGGCACCCCAAACTTTCCCAAAACATCCAAAGTCACTTCAAATGACTCTAAAATCAATTTGGACCCTTCAATTGAACCCAATTTGGCCAATTCGACCATTTTGACCAAAACCCCTTAATTGCCTTTAAAGGCCCAATTTTCCTCAAATTCGCCTCAAATGTCCATCAATTTGGCCCCAATCCTCCCCAATTTCAATCCTAAACTGAAATTCATATTTTATTTGATCAACTCAAACCAAATCCAAGCCTAACTAGGCCATACTTTGAGCTCAATTTTGATCTACGTCAAACCCCCAATTTTGGTCCTATGAGCTAATCTCATCTAATTGAACCCCATAGCCTACTTAATTTTCCTCAATTTGAATCCTAAATTCTTAATAACAATCATTAACATCAAATTTTACCTTCAATTGGCCTTGGTAAAGCCTCAATAGCACTCAATTTTGACCCAAATCTAAAAATCCCCAAATCTGTCTCAAATTGGTTGTCTCCAAATTCTACCAAATTGAATGTCCTAACCCCAAAATTGACACCCAATTAACTCTTTATTACATTCCTATAGACCATTTTGAGCAATTACCTTAGCCCAACCTAAACCCAAGTCTAACCCAACACCCCCAAGTTGACCAAATACCCAAAATCTCTCAAATTAAATCTTTCAAATTAAACCTCCAAATCAACTCCAAATCACTCCAAATATTTTCTAAATTCCTCATGAAAATCATCTACACAATATTGATCAATCAATTGAGCTCAATGTCATAGCTAGCCTAACCCAAACTCAACTCCAAGCCAATTTGACCCATATGAACCCATGCACCAAATTTACCCAACCAAACTAAATTGGCCAACAAAGGACCACTCCAGCCACCAAGTACACCCTATGGACCAAGCTAAACCCACCTAAACTAGCCAAGATGAGCTATGGACCAATGGTCCCTTGATTTAGGGGATTTCACCCCATATTTGGCCTAAATTCAAATATCTTCTTCATCATCACTTACCCTTAGGAGTTAACCATCATTAGTAGCTCCCTGATCCCTGAGCTAAGAAGTGACTGAACGCTGGCCAGCCACCGAAAATAGCCACCCCAAGGGAGCCCCAAATGGCCAAAACTCAAAATTAAACCTCCCTGACTTGGCTCACTCCCATTAGTCATTATAGTCTTTCTTCCATCCACCTCAGCAAGCCTTAGCACCCAACTCCAAGCCCTTAGCTCCACCAGGCAGCCATGGCTTTAAATGAACCTTAAGGAAACTCAAACAAAATCTCACCAGAGCTTCTCCAAACCATCCCAAGTGTAATCTTCTTGCTCTCAGCCATTGATAGCCAACCCTTTGAGCCAATTTCTCCACTGAAATTTTCCCTAAAACCAGGACAGATCTGTCCACTCCACCATAGTGCATCAAACTTCAATTAATTGTGCACACAACATCCCCACAGTGAAAGAAGTTGATTCCCCACAAAAAGCCCCCTCTGAAATAGTCTCTAACCTAGCTCTAGACCAACACCTGAAATCGAGTTTGATCAAAATCATACCTAGGCAATTCACCAAGGCTTGGCACATCATCTGGAGGTTCATTGGACCCAATCAAAGCTACCAAAACCATCTGATTGAGGCCTCCCCTCTCAGATAATGGTATTGAGCTTCAACCCTAGACCGAGCTTATTTTGATTCTTCATTTGTAATGACTTGATTTCATACTTGATTAACCATATAGATGTGTTCATCTTGAGTAGATGATTGTTTAGAAATAATTCACATGCAATTTGGTTGAGTCTAGATGAAGATCTTAAGGTTTTAGTGTGAGAAACTTACGGGTTAGATCACTTGGGGGCGATAACGGAGAGCCGTCCGATCACGCGAGTATCCAACCAATCGAGGAGATCAAGCCGGACAAGTGGATGGTGTGTGGGCCACGGGCCGTGTTGCAGGTGAAGTGGCGCGTGGATAAGTAGAAAAATATGGATTTTCTAAATTTTTTTAAATGCCTAAACTTCAAAAATTCATATATTTCTATAGAAAAATCATAAAAATAAAAAATATCCTCTTGCTCAGAGAATATAGGAGAATAATGTGGACTAAAAATGAAAATTATTTGGCAAACATATGATATTTAATGAATTAAACACCCTTTGTGGTATTTTAATTCCCTATGATTAAATACAGCTCACCATGACTTGAAATTTTGAGGGTTCATTCCCCATCACAAAGGTCATGTCTTCTAATTTTTCTAAGGTCAGAGGACATTCTTATGCTTCTATCCCTAATTTTCAAGCTAGGGTGACTATTTTGGCTTATTTTAATTACCATAAATCATATATTACTTGAGAAATTATGAAAATAATTTTGGTAGGTTTCTTGTGGTCAGAGAAGTCTAAGAAAAATATTTTGATGTTTTGGATTATCTTGTGAATTTCTTTATTTAATTAAATGCAAATATCTTATATTAATTTATGTAAATTAAATACTTATCTAAAATTGACAAAATCAATCCCACATTGTTCATAAAAATCATGTTTATCCACTGTAAAAATCTAAAAATTATTTGATTAACTTCAAGTATTAAAATGGACTTTATAAGGAACCTTGTATTTTTTTACAGAAATAATTATAATAAATTAAATACACTTAGGAAAATTGTAACAAGTGGTTTTCTGAGTTCCTTGATAGGAAAAATAAAAGTTATTTTTGGTAAAATATTTGATTTTTGAGTCTTCTTTTAAATTTAAAATAATTTAAATAATTGAAAATCCCAAAAATACCAAAATACTTCAAATTTACCTAATTATTCTTTGATCACTTGGGACTTATTAAAATATTTTTCCTAATTTTTCTAAATTAAAAATAATTTTCAAAGGCTTAAAGAGGGATTTTTCCCATTTTCTCATTAAAATAATTACAATAATTTAATTCAAAAAAAATCATGAATTTTTGTCTAAGTATTTCTCTGACCTAGAAAAAGCTTTGATCATTTTCTCATGAATAAAAACTTCATTTTGGAAAGTTAAACAAATCAACATTTGAAAATCCTATTCTTTGAATTTAAATAATTAAATTAAATTAAATCATGAGAGATCCACATATTCTCCTCTAAACATTATAGTTACCTCATGGATATGACACTCTAAACCCTCAAAATCATTTGAGTCGTGTTTAAAGAGTTATGAGGTGAAGTGCCCCAAGGGTAAAAGAGTAAATTTAAACTTTGGTGCCTTAATCAAAATTTAGGATTAACTAAGGGAATATGGGTAATTTTGATCTTAATAAGCATATTTGGATTATTGAAATACAATAGGGTTAAAAGGTAGAAACCCAATCACCACCCTTGCACAACATCAACAAAATCATAATTCTCCTAACCTTCATGACTTGGAAGTCAATAAAGATCAAATAATTATTAAGTAATGGAATGGACGTAAATCGGAAAGATGATAGTTTACTTTTCTTAAGCCCAAAATTGAGGATGATTTGACCATTTGATAAGAATACACATCACTTGAAATCAACACATTACTTGAATACACATCACTTGAAATCAAAATTTTGATAATCACCATTTCACCTATCATGATTGTTAAAGGTTTAGAAGTGACCTAGGCTCAACGTCTAAACTCAATTGATTGGATTTAGTAGATAATATGATTAGTGATTAACATCTTTAAAACACTACAAGTATGACCTTAATTGTGGGCACCACAATCTTAAATAACATAGACTTGCCTTAGGGGCACCCACTACTTTTAAATGAAACATCAATTGACTAATCGAGTATCCTATCCTTGGGATAATTAAACTGTCAAGTTTCACCGAGCAACGGGGTAGTCACACTCTAGACTCAGATGATTAATGGAACAATATGATAAGTCCAAAATGAACTAAGAATATTTCAAGAGATCTTCAAAGTGATATAAGGTCATGTCTCGAGCATTTTGAAATCTATTGGACATTTTGAAGAGCAAATTGGACTTGCCATATTTTGTTCTAAAATCATCTACTAGGATCTTCTGAGATCCAACCAAATCATAGCATGGGGTTTGGTAGCTAAACCTTCGTCTACTCATGCAATTTAAATTCCTTACAATATTATATACATGCTTTGCAAGTACTGACCTTTCAGGAGGTGGAACCAGAAGACTCTTCAATAGTATCATCTTTTCTCGTACTTTCCACACTATATTTTTATGCTTATAAAACTTGCATATTAAACAATAATGTCACACTGCATGAAAACCAAAATTGCTAGGATAGCCACAAAGCCAAAACCAAAACTAAAATAAACCAAGATAAAATTCACCTCCACAACATTCAAAATATAAGACAACTCAAAATTTAATCATAAACATCACAAAAAAATAATTGCAACTAAATTAAGACGTTTCTATTGGATGATCTGGAATCCCTCGGAGAAGGTAACTTACGATTGCTAACGAGGTTTCCCATGGTCTAAATGAAAGTATAGTACTCATTAAGTTGAGTTTAGTAAATTCATTTGGACTTAGTGAATCTGATAGAAAATAGTGATGCTAGAACGAGGGAACAGTAGGATCTTAACTGGTGTCGCTCTAGTCAACTTTAATATGCCCCATAATATTTAAATGACCATAACCATAGGGACATCTGATTTAACATCATAACCTGACACATTAGAAAACTTAAACTCGTCACGACGAGGAGCTTGGAGCTAACATTGTGGGCAACACGACCATCTTCAACAGCAAGAGGATCTACAACAACATATCATTCCTTAGAATTAAATAACAAGCCATGAGATTTCGAGGTTGTTTGCTTATGCAACATAAATCCTCAACTCATCTTTAGGCGTTTGTATAACTCTGTTGTACAATATCAGCCCCTAACTTGTCTTAGGACTCCGAGGTTATCGTTTGTCACGACCTAAATCCTCACATCTTCCAGCCTATTTATGTGATTGTTTCACACAAATATAAGCCCTAAAACAAATGAAATTTATAGGATTAAACACTTAAAGAACTTCTCTCTAAATTGAAGCCAAACAAATATGATAGATAGGGAAGTCACCGAGATTCTCCTCCGGATCTATGAGATCTCTTAGTTCTTCCTCCTTTGGATTCCAAAAACAAAATGTTTCAAATTTGAACCATTCTCCTTTCACACCTCTTTGTCCGATCTCGTTGAAATGTCTTATCCTTTTGACCTTTTTGAATATAAGATTTCCTGATTTTTATCGAGAGTTTTCTTAGGTATCTTCGGTTATCTAAGATGTAATTAACTATTAGGGTTTGCCCTAATAGGAAGCTTTTCTGAACCCAACTTAATATAAACCCTATTTAATTCTTCGTATTAAATATGAGAACTTGTCTGCAAATAAAATGATTTCATAGACCAACTAAGTCCTTTCAATAAACTGTAAAAAATATGAGGTCAGTTTGATTTTATATTTTTCTAAACTTATATATATCTATATATATATGTGTGTGTGTGTGTGTGTGTGTGTGTGTGTGTGTGTGTAAATTAAATGTCTTTCCGAAGTGGGCGAAGAGATTTCGATTCCGGCGGCCGACAGCTTCTAACGGGCAACTCCTTAACAAAAAATAGTGTCGACATACTCGTAGATCAACATATTAATCCACCTAAAAATAACATGTTGTTAGTGCATGTTTTATAACCCTTTTATATATACTTTTAATTATATTGCACTTTAAATAAATGCATTTTGCATTTTTTTTTGTTTCAGGTATATGGAATGAACTTCTAGAGAAAAGGAGGGAAAAAATGAGCAAAAATGAAGATTTTTGTGTGGCACTAACGCTACCCCATGGCGCAATAGTGCTACAGACTAGCGAAAAGGGCGCTATAGAGCCCCAGACTGGCGCTATAACGCCAGTAACTACTTTTCCAGAAGATACATCAAATTTGGCTGAATTTTGGAAAAACATTTGATGCAACCCTTGGTTATTTTTTGTTCTCTATTTAATGAGAAGGATTTGGTCGAATTTAGAGACCTTTTGGAGCCTCAAAACTTCAATTGGGCAGCAATAGTAAGTTAGGGTTTTCATATTTTGTGTTCAAGTATAAGTGTGAGTGTGTTTTAGTGTGAAGAAGTTTGGAGATTGTTTAAAAAAAACTACAGAAGTTTACTTGGGGAGAAGGCATATGGTACTTTGTATTTGTGTTTAAGTTTTCGTTGCAAGACTTAGATTTCAATGCAAATGTTTTGTTTTTGTTTAATCTCCATGAATTCTGAGTAGTTCCCTTTCTTTCTTCTTACATATGGGACTTAATCTTATGGGATAAGAATGATTTAAGGATTTCTTTTTATTCTTAAAAATTGTGATGATATTTTCATCGAATCTTGATTTACTTGGCAAACTGACCATTTGTGAGGTTAAAATCCATTAAGAAACATAATTACCTGGGAGAGCTATGATTTCACCCAACTAGGGGATACCACACTTCATTCTAGGTAGAGTCATTGCGATCACTTAAGGGGGAGTGCAAATAAAAAATAAGATAAGTTTTGATGGGCGTAGAATTGGTTAGATTTAGAGTGAGAAGCTAGATTCTTATCAATTTAGCTTAAGGTTTAGTACCCTCACGCTGAGATTCGGTCATCACAGTGACATAGCCTAGGGCCTTATAGAGGTGAGAGGCTAGAAAACACTGATATAGAATCGAGATGTTAAGGAATCAACCTTAAGTTAGCTAATGTTCTTTACAAGCACCGGGAGGGAGTAAAGAACAAAGTATGCTTCTATTTGTCACAATACATCAATTTTGTCTTAAATCAATTAAACCTTACATAGATTAAAATCTCTTTGCAAGGGGAAAGGTTTTCCATAATATCCAAACTCGTTGTTATATTTTGTTAAGCTGTTACATTTAGTTGTTACTTTCTTTTTAGCTCTTTTAGTAGTAATTTTTAGTAAGCATGTCATTTTAAAATCTCTTATCTTTTTAATTTGTAATTTAAATAGAATTTATGTAAGTTAAATTTAAGAGTTACCACATTTATTATGGGATCGATACTTGGGTTTTTAAAGAAAATCATATATTACTTGAAACGATACACATACTTGTGATGTACCCATAGCGTGAGAATTCATTGAATAATTCATAAATCATTACATTTTTTCACACTAACTGCTAGATATAGTTTTAGACATATTTTCTGGCAAAATTAAGGAGATTAAAAATACACGTAAGTGCGGGTTGAGTCACATATGACAGTTACGAACATCCCTCTCCGCTCATTTTGACAATATCTGTTTTCTTGTACTTGCAGTCTAGAAAAAAAAGATAATGCAGTAGAAATATTTTGGTGATGAAAAATATAAAAAATCTCAAAGCTACCTTTCATGAGGATGAAGCTTCCTTATCAAATCTCCTGCACCCCAAAATACTTTTCATTCGTGCCTCACAAGCACAAAGATTAAGTTACCTTTCATGAGGAGGAGCCACTCGCTCAAAGACCTCGACCATCTCTCAAGCATTTTAACCCGAATTGGCGAAGAGAGGTTGAAAACAACGGAAGAAGATGGGTTTATGCTTACTTGCCTCGGGCTTCCTGGATTCGTTCTTAATCGAGGAAGAAGAAGACCCATGGGCCTCGCGAGATGGCTCAGGAACACCAGGCGGGACGCTAGGGCAGAAGACAGGGGGGAGAGGGGTTGGGGAGCGTGCACTAGGCAGAAGACATGAGGCAATTTGGAATATTAGCGAGGCGAAAGCTGGGGCAGCGAGGTCGATCATGCGGCCCGCTTTCCTCCAGCTTTAGCATTGTGCGACCGTGAAGTTGAGAGCCAAATGAAAACTTTCACGGTTTGGGGTCGTGCCGCTTGAAAAAAGCAGCCCCAAACTAACTCTGAATGTGAGCTGCGTGTTTGCACCTCAATCCCAGAAATTGCAACCAAAGACTTAGATTCAAAAACTCAGCTTCAAAAACGGGCATAAAAACTGAAACAAACGCACCCATAACCCATTTCATGACAGTCATACGTACTAACGAAATAAAAACAAATTAAAGTATCCATCCACGTTAAGAAGAACACTAGCTGCTCATGAATTCCAAGCTGCACCCATGTGGTGACTTCACATAGTCCTTTTAATATTTCAATGCCACCACATGATTAAATGAAAGCAAACAGTTTGTCGAGCCATCTCAAGTTTCCTCTATGACCTCATTGTAATACACTTATTTGATAATTTTGTTAGTTTACCGAGCCATCTCAGGTTTCATCTGTGGCCCCACTGTAATACACTCATTTGATAATTTTTTAGAGGGGTGCACTTGTCACGTCGCACAAATTGAACTCTGGACTCACATGTAATAATTTTTCCAGACAAATTTTTCAAAAGAGTGGTCCTTAAAAATTCTTTGAAAGAAAATGAATTTTCAAAAACTTTTTTAGATAGGTAAAGTTGGTATTTAAATATAAATTTTGACTAAAGATTGATCAAAATTGTTATTTAAATACAGATTTTGTCCATTTTTTTTAAGTTCATCTATAGAGTAAAATGATCATGATAACGTTATTAAAATATTATTTCAATTTTTTTTCAAAAATTATGTTATTTTAAGTAAAAGTGTATTTTTTAAAATAGTTCTTAAAATAATATTTTAAAACTTTCATTATCATTATTAATTAAGTGTACTGGCTATGAGTTAATTTAAAGCCCTAAAATTTTCAAAAAAAAAAAAAAAGGTTAAATACTATTTTAAAAATTTTTGAAAAAAAATAATTAAGAATGATGATTTTTCTTAAAATAATGAATTTTTTTGAAAAAAATAGTAGTTGAATACTATTTCATTTTAAATAATATTTGCATTATCATTTTACTCAGCATATAAATTTAAAATAAAAGGATAATGATAATAGTATATAAATAGTATTTTATTTTATTTTTTTAGAAAATTTCATTATTTTGAGCAAAACAGTTGGTGTGTCGCCGCTCAATTAATTTCAAAGTCGAGAGTTATTTCATTTTTAATGTATTTTGAAGACATTCATATTTTATCGAATTTTGAATACACTTCTTCTCGGAATTAAAATACGGATCAATCAAAATTAAACCTTAACACTATGAACAACATATTTATAATAGGGATTAGTAAATAGAAAATAAAGAAAAAACAGAAAAGGAAGGGCATAGAATAGGCAATGAGTAAAGTAGATGAATCATAGAAAAGGAAAGGGAATAAGAGAGAAGCTAAGCATGTTACTTTTGTCAAATCTCCTTGAAGGTGCATTGAAATGTTACTTTTGTCATTCAATCAACTTAAAAAATTTGCAGGTAAGCTGTTTACAAAACGCACAAACCAAACAACTAAATAATTTATCCAGAACAGGGGCAGAATGGTCATTTATCCAGAATCAACTGTTTTCCAGACGCACAAACCAAACAGTCAAACAGCTTATCCGGATCAGCTGCTCATCAGTAGATTATCAGAATCAACTGCTTATCAGCAGAAGCTGGATAAGCTGTAGCTGCCCCAAACAGACCATAAGTCTCTGACGTTGTGTTTTCTCATGAGAAAGGTTTATAGGGAATATTTCGTGTGAGAGAAAATTATGTGTTTTGTTCGTATGCATCCAAATTTCATGTACAACAAGGTTATATATACAATAATAATATATTATATATAATAATAATAATAATATGTGCAATCTCTTTAAGTTTGAATGCATCAAAGCAAATTAAGTAATACTTTTATTGTGATATGGAGTAGTTGCCGTGAGTGGTTTTGCCTCATATTTGGAATTGGAGAGAAACTAATAGAGAAAATATTTAATGTATAATTTCATAAAATTCTCCTCATCATTCTTCCATCCTACTTGATTGATGAATAATTAAGAATAAAATTAATCATTTTTAAATCATTAAGAAGCTTAATTATTGTCTCATTAACATTTAATTAAAATAAAATTTCATGCAGGAATATTTTATTTCAAACTTGAATGTTATATATATATTAAATCTATATAATTTTCAGATAAGATTAATGTTTGACCCCACTGCATACAACTAACAGAGCCTATGTGAATGTGTTTGTTTGAACATTCTTAATATTCCGACTGTGGTGGTGTAATATGTTTTGTGATCAGAGGTCATTTGAGTGATTTTGACAGCAATTAAGATGACTTGTGCTCGAACGGTATGTTGCCACATTGGCCCCCTGCTACTTTTACTGGGCTCCATTGAGCTGTCATGATGTTTAAATATAGGTCAGCATGTACAAAATTTATAAAATTATTATCTCCAATTAAAAGACCAAAATATGAAATAGACAAATCACTCATTTTTAATTTAATTATTAATAGTGCTGAACTTTATATATATTAAAAAGAAATGATCGGAGACAATTATACGAGCCCCGACCAACCCTCAGGTGTCTAAGAATTCGAGTACCATACCCTAGACTCCGAGAGAATCGAACTTCAGACTAGAGGAGACTTACAACTGACAAGCAGATATTCGACCAATATATATATAT
>NW_018218920.1:17463-19525 GCF_001263595.1 Phalaenopsis equestris
ATATATATCTCAATGCACATTCAATGATTCCTCATTATTTATGAACATATTGTCCATTCTGATGTTTTTACTTATGGAACATCTAAACAACCGTATTTAGAAGCACACAACTTATATCTTGGCATCACATAAAAAATATCACAATAATTATCTTTTTTTTAAGTGAAATACATATTTTTCTTGTATAAATTTATGACACAAATGTCTTGTAAGTGTAAATATCATTTTTTTTATTTTAGACATGTATATATGTAAGAATTATATGATATGTATTAAATTTTCATAATTTTTTATGATGTCAGCACTACAATATAATGAACATATTATAATTTGTGTTTGCTATAATATATGAAACATGAAATATTTAATAGAATAAGTTATACACTCCATTACAATTCTTAAATCATTTAAGATTATGAGAAACCGACACTAAATTAATGAAATTGTATCAAGAATGGCACAAGGACACCACCCCTTTCATATTGCTTTTTATGCACTACACAACGATGTTCTACTTTTTTAGTTCATTTTCTCTTCGAAAGCTTGAATAATGCAAAGCTTACAAACTCTAAAGCACACTTATCCGCGCCAAAGTGATTGAGAATATAGTCTCCAACTATGAGGTCAAATGTTCAATTTGCGTTTTTTGCCCATTGAGTTCATCTTTCCTGAGAAATGAACTCCAACGCTTCCCCTCGCACGCTTTCTCCCTTTATCCCTCTAGTCCGCTCACACAGCATCAGGGTTTCGACCACCCAGAGTTCTTCGCTTTGCCCTCTCCCACTTTCTCTCTCCACTTTGCCCTCTCCTTTTTTCACCGCCTAAGAAGATTACTCCGTCCCCCAAAGTTGAGAGAAAGGGCTTCTCAACTCTCATCAAAATTCATACCACACAATTCCTATGTATTTACATAGCTTGCACATCAATTTTGATTTTTATAATTTTAATGCCTAAACTTTTCAAATCAAGTAAAAAGTACCATTATTAATAATTTTTAAAATATATTAATAAACATTTTCAAGCAAAGAACTTTACATACATGCCACAAAATTCTTATGTATTTACATATCTAAATCATGAAGTTTGATATTTACATTTATAACATTTTGATGTAATAAATATATGCATAACAAGTTGTATTTCACTTTTAAAAGTTAGAAATAGTAGTATTTTTGTTGTGATATTAAATACTTGAATGGCATAAGTCAGTAACAACGATATTTTTGATATGACGTTAAATATTTGAGTGGTATGCATGTAAATATAAGAGTTTGGACATATAAATATATAAAAAAATGTGCAGGCTTTTTGTTAAACTTCATATTTTTAATTATTTGGGGAATGTCATATGTAATATTAAAGAAGGAAAATTTTGATTTTTACTAGCCTCAAAACACTCATAAGTGGAGAAATATTCCCATTATTTGTTTCATTTGAGAAATATAATTGAAATTTTATTTTATATATATTAGGGCAGGCATATGCAGTTAGTCATGTTCAAAGCGGAGTTAAAAGTTCTAAAATGTGTTTTCTTCGGGTGCTAAAATTGTAAGCTCTACTCCTATCGGACATGTCTCATTTTAAGTTTCATTTTATAAATTGTGTGAGTATTTATTATACAAGTCGAGTTTTTTTTTTAGATTTTGTTATATACTTTTAGAGTTATAAGCTAAGTTTGTGGTATAAATTAAAGTACGAGCACAAGTCCCGAAGGAGCTTAACGCTTAATGACTGATTGGAGAGTACTAGAGTTGTATGTTCGTACCTCGTACCTTGATTATTTATTTCTTCATTGTATAAACTTAAGATCATGTGTGTATAGATGAAGCTTGACATCACATTTTTTGGATATGTTGTCGGCCCAGTGATACCTAACATTTTTTTATTATATTATTTTCTCTTAGTACATTGCACATTGTGTTGCCTTTTCTTTTTCTTGTATTATGGTTTATTTGAGATTATGTTTACACATGGACTCTTAGGATAAAATCTATTAAAAATCCTAATTTAGAAGATAAATGTTAATGAAATTTAGGCTTAGAATTAACCGATTCTCAGTATA
>NW_018218921.1:0-4385 GCF_001263595.1 Phalaenopsis equestris
ACTAGAATTACAAGGTATTGACCAAATAACTAATCCCAAAGCTTTATTTTTGAAGCTACTACAATGGCGTTCCCTACGCTCACTTTCTCGTGCACCCTGTCGACGAGCTGCGATGCCAACAATGTTGCCCCCTCCTGCAAGTTTGGAGCCGTATTCAATGAACTTGAAGTCGTGCTCGGAAAAGCTCCCTTTGTCATAATGAAAGTTACCGCTCCGGAATTTCAGGATACGTCAGCTGAGGTCAGCATGAACTATCCTCAGGACTTCCCTTCTTACAAGAAGATAAATACTACTGCCACCACAACACCTACTAAGCATGTTATTACGTTTCTGCTAAGGGAAAAGAGGTCATGATAACTGAAGATACAATTGATGGACTCACCATCCTGCGATCAGTGTTTGAAGTTGGATTGAGTTCGAGAACTACGCCATTAACTCGGTCAAAAAGAAGAAACCACAATTAAAAGGTCTGAAGGGCTACTAAATCCTAAATTTTTGAAAAAATGTTTGTTGATGAAATTCCTCATTGGGAGGAATTAAGATTGCAGGAAACCTAACCTCTTCCGCGAGAGTGAATTACTTAAATGAGTAGGATGTGCAGTATCTCCTCGTATGAAGAAAGAAATTCTACGAGATGTCAGATCTGTTAGACGAGCTCAAAGAACAACTAAAACTTTGCCTGCTCGCATTCCCGTCAGGGTCTGCTTGGAAAGCAGAATTGATACTACTGTCATCACCATCGATCTTTTGCTAAGGGAAAAGAGGTCATGTTCGTGGAAGATACAACTAAAGCCCAGATTTTTTAAGAAATGTCTATTGATGAAATGCCTCTTCAGGAGGAATTGGAATTGCCAAAAACATATCCGCTTCTGTGAGGGAATAGTTCCATCCCTTGATGGACACCAATGGGTACGAAAGTATCCATAAAATTACTGCTACTTTACCGTTACCTCATGGACATGGTGAGGAGAAGAGGAAGCCCACTCCTATTACCCGAGTAAACACAAGGTTCTAGAGACTAGCTACCAAGGAGGGTTGTTCAATTGGTGAATTACTTAAATGAGTGGGATGTGCAGTATCTCCTCGTATGAAGAAAGAAATTCTAAGGGATGTCAGAGATGCCAGGAAATCTCAGAAATTAATTGAAGCTTTTCCTTCTCGCATTCCCATCTGGTTCTGCTTGGGAGGCAGAATTGATACCACCATTGTTGCTATTGATTCTACTGGCACTAGGCTTGCAGTACGTCGACCAGTTAAGTCGCATTTAGGCCCAAGTATTGTACCAATTACCAGTCACAAGGATGTTCTTAAAGTCCCAAAGGGAAAAATGAAGAGGTTACCCAGTACTGTATTTGGTCTGCACCATGGGGAGCATACTTCCCTTCGACATGCTGATGTTTCTGCTGAGACACTCCTTCTTAAGACATCACCGAAAAAAGGTATGGTCGTATTACCAATACGGTTCAGTGAGCTCATAGGGCAGGATCATGAAATGAACCAAGAGTCTAAAGTATCTGACATTGTCGTAGCTATTGCTACCAAGTTGGATGAGCAAATGGAAGATGTTCAACAGAGTCCCCCAGATCTTAAGATGATACAAAAATCAATAATTGAAGAAAAGGTTGAGAAGCTCAGGGTCAAGATTTCTAAGTTAGCCCGAGAACATGGAGTTTCAGTTGATGATGATGATGAAGATTTTGACTTTAACGATTATCTCGATGAGGATTTCATGGATATTCATGTCATCAAAACTAGAGCCGCTAAATCTACACATGATGCCTAACCACTCGTTGAAGGGAATGTCGTAGATGATCTGCATAGGGTTGTTCTACTAAGGGATGAGCAAATCAGCAGCAAAACAGCCAAATGGAGAAAAGCATGGAAGAGATGGCTACTTCCATGGATACCATGGCTACAGTTCACAGACAGTCTCATGCAAAGCAGTTAGCTTTTCCAGAAGTCAATCAGCTAGAGATTGTACATATCATAAATGAAAGAAAGGAAGTTGCCTCAACTAATAGAGATGATCAATAGAAGAAGGATTTTGCACCAAGTGTCATACCAGAAAAAAAAATTTAAACAGATGGTCGAACAAGTTCAGGAGGCCTTAGCCCAATCTAAGGGTGGTGTATTAATTTTAAAGGGTAGACTTTACTTGGAAGAGTTTGATGTCATACCCTACTCTAAAGGTTTTGTGTCACCGATCTTTAAGATATTTGATGAGACTGGAAATCCTAGACAACACATAACACACTTCTGAGCCAGTTGTGGTAATACTGGAGGTAACGAAGCTTTACACTTCCATCTTGCTTTTTCGTCAGTTTGTCCGCAGCTTATCAAGAGTAGCATTTTATTGGTATGCCGAGTTTCCCAATGGGTCAATGAACACATTCACCGAATTAGAACAACTGTTTATAGAAATATTTTCTAGAGCGTAGCATCATGTTTCTATTACGGATCTCATAGTAGAGAAGCAAAGGCTTAATGAGACTCTAGTACATTATATCTTGAGGTGGAGAAACCTTAGCATGAAATGCAAACCTCAAAAACATCATGCAATTGAGATTTTACTCAAAAGCATCCATTGGCAGTAGCTTTCATGCTTAAGTGACTCGCCATCAAGTCTTCAAGAAACTACTCAGCAAAGCTAGCAATCTGCAAGAGCAAGTTAAACACATAAATTCTCAGGAGAAATCAGAAAAGACCAGAACTGCCAGAATATTCTAGAAGAAGTCCGGGACAGTGACAACGGTTGATAAGGGAAAACAAATAATGAAGATACAGATAGAACATTCTCATCGAAATTCCCATCCGTCATCACAACATGCGCAACAAAGAACAAGCAATATGGCCAGTCTAGCCAGTAGTCGTATCAAGGAGGATCATATCGAACACAGAACAAGAAGGGTTTCACCCTTTCGGAACAAAAGAGCATGGTACATTCCTTCAAAGATGAAGCTGTACCCAAAATGTTCAGAAGCCAAATGAAGAAGCGTCCGTTAAGATTTTTAGATCCAAGGAAACTTGAGGAAGCTGACAAGAAAAATCAGCCCAATTAATGCCCATACCACAGTTTCTTGGACATATTATAGAGGAATGTTTTGTTTTCAAGGATTGGCTCGAGAAAAAACTTAAGGAAGGGAATATAAAAATCACAAAAGAATATTTAAAATAACCTGGAAAAGGTTCTGTAAATATGATTTTGACTGAGCAGATCGCTCCGATAGATCCTTGTCGGCACTATTTTGGGTGTGGAGTTGCCCGTTGGAAGCTGTCAGCCCCCGGAATCTAAATCGCATCGCCTGCTTTGGAAGGACATTTTAATTTACATACATATATGTTTAAGAAAATATTAAATCAAATCAACCCCATATTTTTCATATTTTAAATGAAAGGGCATTATACCTCAAACCCTGTATCTATCCCAAAGGATAAACACAAGACTTAAGGATGAGGCTTGATCAAATAAACTAAGAAATATATGACATCCATTTGTTCTGTGAAACCATTTTATTTGCTGACAAGTTTATTTATTTAATATGAAAAATTAAATAGGGTTTATATTAAGCTGGGTTCCGAATAGCTTCCTATAAGGACAAGCCCCTATAGTTAATTACATTTCAAATGACCAAAGTCACTTAAGAAAACTCTCAATAAAAATCAGGAATTATTATCTTTAAGGAGGTCAAAAGGATAGGACTTTTCAATGAGATTGGACAAAGAGGTGTGAAGGGGGAATGGTTTAAATTTGGAACATTTTGTTGTAGAGTCCAAAAGAGGAAGAACTAGGGGATGTCATAGATTTGGAGGAGAACCTCGGTGTCTTCCCAAGCTATCCTAATGTTTGGCTTCAGTTTAGAGGAGAAATATTTAAATTTTCATCCTGCCAATTTAATTAATTTAGGGCTTACATTTGTGTGAAACGATCACACAAATAGCTTGGAAGATGTGAGAATTTAGGTCGTGATGGACGACAACCTCAGAATCCTAAGATGAGTTAAGGCTTATATTGATTAAATTGGCTTATATTGTACAGCAGAGCCATACAAAGGCCTAAAGATAAGGTGAGGATTTATGTTGCATAAGAAAATAACCTCAAAATCCTATGACTCGGTTATTTAATTCTAAGGAAAGATGTGTTGTAGTAGATCCTCTTGGTGTTGAAGATGGTCGTGCTGCTCACCATGGTACCTCCAAGCTCCTTGCCGTGACGAGTTTAAGTTTTCTAATGTGTCAGGTTATGATATCAAATCAAATGACCCTATGGAATGACCCTATGGTTAAAGTTCTTTATGGGGGCATGTTAAAGTTGATTAGAGCGACACCGGTTAGGATCCTACAGTTCCCTCGTTCTCGTACCACTATTTTCTATTGGATTCACTTAG
>NW_018218922.1:0-2159 GCF_001263595.1 Phalaenopsis equestris
TGTGCGCGCGCGCGCGTGTGTGTATGTGTGTGTGTCACAGCCCAACTCGATGTAACTCAACATATTGAGGCGGGTCATCTCGTGTCGAAGTCATAACAGATAAATTATTACCCAAACTTTATTTGGAAGGAATCTTATTTACTTATCTTTTTCTTCAAGTTTCATACACAAAACCACTAATATTATCAAATATTGTAGGTTTGTCAAACTTAAAACACCCACCGGAAATAAGCAACACTGATTGTGATGTCTAGAGCACTACTCACTAAGATAGATGAACTCTTGCTACCATAACCCAAATCAACTCTTCTTCCTCGTTGTTACTAGTTCTAAAAGACTTCATTAAAACACTCACCGGAAATAAGCAACACCGATTGTGATGTCTCCTATCACATGAAATATAAACTAGAGCACTACTCACTGAGATAGATGAACTCTTGCTACCATAACCCAAATCAACTCTTCTTCCCCGCTGTTACTAGTTCTAAAAGACTTCCTGCCATATCTTTTCCGACTTACATCCATGGCCTGTTGAGTTGACATCATATCATTTTGTATCAATCTTGACCTCTCCAGTGACTAAAAGAAATCTTTGATCCTGAATGGAACAAATGGGTGCCCTAAGTTATCCCCAAATCCTCTCAAAAATCTACAGCACTTCTCCTCTGGAGTATTAACTAGCTGTGGAGCATATCTTGCTAATGCAGTAAAGCCAACCTCATACTACATTACTATTTTATTCCTTTGAACCAATCTCTGAAAGGACTCATGCATCTGTGTCTAGCTAATAGAGGTACAAACCAATCTTTAAGAATATCAGTAAATTGCTCCCAAGTAATATCTGCATTCAACTTACCATGAAACTTCTCCCTTTGCTGGCCTAGCCACCAATGCTCGGCTTCATCATCAAATAAAAATACTGCAAGGGGCACCTTACGATTCTCTAGACATTGCATGCTATCAAGATATTTCTCTAGTCTCAGTAGCCAGTTCTCAGCTACTTGAGGCTCCAATGCTCCCATGAAACAAAGATTAAGAATAAGTATAAGTGTTTATCTCTCTCCTCTACTCTTGAAGTAGACATTTTGTTTTGAGCATCGCCCATCAATTAAGCCACCAAACCAGCAAATTGAGTCATTGAATCTGGTAGAAGAGCTCCTACTGCTCTTGTACTGCCCCAACATGACTAAAAGTTGATTAATCTGTCACATCTTGATCTTGAGAATCCATAATTACTCATCAAACACACAAATGAATAATTACATATTTACAAAACTCTGTAACTCCACTTGGTTGCACATAAGATACAATCACCCATAACTCCCCCATTTTTATCATTTTTGGCACGTATTTATGATACAAAAGCATATAAATGGTAAAAATTATGATATATCAATTTAACAACATGCCATATACAGTGTTACATATCAGCAGACATAAGTAAAAATATAATTTGCGAGGAAATAAAACTATAAATATAGAAAAGCAAATTTTGCAAGCAACTAAAATTTACAAAACCACTCATATGAAATATCCATAATAATATTTAAAGCCTTTCTTTTAGGTTTAACGCACATCTCAAAATATACAAAATGTTATACAACACAAAATACACCTCGAAAAATAAATATTTTTATGTCAATACGTCCATCACAATCTAATCTACAACATATGAAAAGTTGAGCAATGAAAAATTTATAAATCTCCGTAGATCTAAGTTTGTACAAAATTTCAATAAATAAAATACCAAAATTTTACAAAAAAAATGATAAAATTGAAATCTGAAGTAGATTAACAGCAGCCTACCTAGAGTTGGACAATTTTCCCAACTAGCACGGCAAACTAAACTGGCTCTAGGACCACTGAAATGGCTTTATCTCTCTAAATTTATTTTTTCTGCCTTTCTCTCTCTACGTTTCTCTGCTTGGAAAAACGATTGGGAAATAAAAGGAAAACCAAACTTAACTTAATGGATTAAGATATTTATGTAAAATATTATTATTTTTTATTCACAATTAATAAAAGGATATGAATGTAATTTTTGAATTTATTATTTTTATTAAGTATATAATGTATAGAAAACTTATCTTACAATATATGACTCTAAAAATTATAAAAAATTTATCAATAAATCGAGAGACATTTCTAGAGCACACTTG
>NW_018218923.1:0-7984 GCF_001263595.1 Phalaenopsis equestris
TATATATATTTGTTTTAAAAAGAAAATCAATGTGAAATTTTCATGTGCTGGTAAAGATTTGAGGGTTAGACATGTAGATATGAAAATTTGGGTCTTAGATCTTGCATCAGACAATATCTAATAAGTAGAATATATAAAGGAAGAGAGAGAGGCAAGTTAAAATTTGAATAGAGAAGTAGCTTCAAAAAATACTGCTATAATAGAGGGAAAGTTGATGCTTTACCTTATGAACTTACTCAACCAAAAAAAGAAGATAAAGTCAAACTAGTATATAAATAAAGCCAACCTATAAAGTAAGGAAGTACTCTCTTTTAATCCAAAAATTATGATGAAATGTCTTAAATTATGCATTAACTTCTTCAGTACATTAAAAGTTTCAAAATTTTATTTTACCAACAAACTCCGAGAGGTAGTTCCAAGCTTTCTCCTTGCCTCCAGCACTAAAAGTGGATGCCTCGAATATGCTAGAGAAAGGATGAATGTCACAGGCCACTGCTTGAGACCCCAACATGTAGACCCGACCTTTCTTCTTGCTTCCGACTACCTCCCTCCACAGCTTGTACTCAGATGGATCACGAACTAGGATCATAATACTGCACCACTACTGGGTTTGGCTCTCCTTCAATTTTTGGAAGTACTCTATCAATAAATTGATTTAGGAAAGTTAGACGCTAAATTAACTTCTATATCTAACTTAGTTATATAAAAATTACTATTGTTAATTACTTAGGCCGCCTAAGATATGTTGTCGATCCGGGTCTAGTCAGACTATCGCTTATGGGTGTGCACATGTAACTCAATAGTAGTGGGCCTTCATCCGAACTCTAAAGATTATCATTGCAACAAAATAGTTGGCCTATATATTTAAGGTACAAAAATATTTAAAGCAAAAATTAATTCTTACCAGCCTCCTCTTATACACCATATGTGAGAGCGCCCTACTAGTACACTTGGAGGCCTCCATACCTCCATAATGTGAGCATCGATTCTACTTGGCCCACTCGCTCTTCTTATGGTACTCTGAAGAATGTCAGGCCTTGAGTAGTGAACCAAACACCTCCTTACCAAACCATAAGGGGCACTGACATATCTTATATTCTTCATCGAACAAGTCTCGAACACAGTCACTCCTCCTGTGCTCAAAATTACTCTGGATGTGGACCTCTTGCTCAAGGCCCCAAGAGAAATATTTCTGCAAAATAATTAAAAAAAAAAGATTGATAAACATCTATAAATAACTCAATCTTACTGTGTTCGGCACATACGTTCCCTAAACTCTTAAAACCACATATCATGAGTGGCCATCGTGATCTCCTTGCATGATAGGTACGAAGAGTTTTGCTTACTCATAATAATATCCCAAATGATATGAGTGGCTCATAATAATATCCCAAATGATATGAGTGGCTTGTGCGTGGGGGGGGGGGGATAAAATCTGCTAAAAAAGTTATGTCTCCCCATAGGCTGCTACAACACCTGTCTGATTGCTCTTGCTTGGTAAGAGCTGCATGTCTGTACACTAAAGCAAACGACATTGCCATCTCAACTGGTGGCGATGTTGGTGTGGCATGACTAGGGGTGTCCATTGTTGTGGCAAAGCTAGTAGCATCGGGGTGAAAGTTTGGTGGGACTAGTGCAGCACAACAGCAGCCGTGGAGAGCAAAAGAGTAGTGCTTAGCCCATAAGTCTCTCAACTGCCTCAGCTGACGACCACCTTCTTCTATCGATATTGTCCTATGCCATGCACCGTAAGAGGGAGATAGTCCCTCCCCTCACGATTAACCATCTACAACAAGAAAAGATAAATTAATTAGTCTACATAATTTTAAATACAAAACTAGTGAAACGAAAAACACAAATTTGTGCTATAAATGAAAGACAAAAATGAAAAATTCTATCTATAACAACTGAAACTAAAAACAATATTTTTTGTAGCAAATAAAAGTGTAAAATGTAGAGTGCAAAATACAAACTACTGAAAGTGAAAACAAAAAACCATGCTATCAATAGGTGATGAAAATATAAAGTGCAATCTGCAAACTACTGAATCTAAAAGTCATAACTACACAGTTAATAAAAGACAAAAAATCAATCTACAAACTATTGAAACTGAAAGCTCAAAGCTACACAATCAACGAAAGAAAAAATATAATATCTAATCTACAATATTGATAGTGACCAAGACATCTTAGTCAGCCTCATTTGATTAGTGAATTGAGGATGTAGTTTAAATTTTTTTCATCCAAATCATCACGAGAATCATACTCATCTTTGAGATTAATTTCTTCATATTTGCCACTAACATCCATAAAACTTAGTTCTTCCCGAATATGATCGGCTAGAATGCATAAATTTGTTATTTATGTTTTTTGATAAGCATGATTAATAGTATTATGAATATCGATAGTCGCCTAGTTTTACTCGTGATGACAACTGCTCATTCAACTTTATCTCCTGCTCTGTGAGGATATCGAAGATAGTATGCCTAACTCGCTTCAATGGTTACAATGAAAGAATCAAATTTAGCAAATTTTCAATTCAATTTCATTTCTATGATATTATATGGTTTGTTTACCCATGTTTCATGATTAGGAATATGATCAAATAAATCACAATTGAATAGGATAACACTTTTTCCAATGGACCCAAGATAAACTAATTTAATAACTTCTTTGAGAATCTCATAGAAATTTATTTCATCATCTGATTTATTATTTATTTTAACACAAATGCCAGATTAACAAGCCTTATATTTCTTTCTGACCAGAATCTTGTATGAAATATGTAGCCATTCATATCTTAAATTTGTCAAATTTTCACGCTGCGCCCGAGTTCACAAGAAAAATCAATCTAACCTCAATTTGTTACTCTATTGTTTCAATCAAGATTCTATTAAACCCTCTGAAAGTGGACATTGAGCCAAATTTAGTATTTCATAAAATATTTGAGCTTCATGTTTTGGTGGTTCTTCCTCCACTTGACTCGAATAATGTGGTTTTGTCCCATTGAAGACCATTTCTTCAAATTTACTTGAGTTATATTTCGATGAAGGATCATATTTTATTGAAAGATCAAAGTTGAATATTGTAGGTCAACCTCACTATATGAAGTTCAAATCCAGTAATCAAGTTAAAATTTTCAATGATAAAAATCTTATCTGACATTATCAGACATTATTTGTGCTTGATTTCTATGTTCCAAACAGACACTAAAGCGAGGGCATACTTACAATCGTGTGGTGCCTTGGTGCCACTTGATTGCACCAGACTTTTAAGTTCTTTAATTGGATGTTGACTTCACTTTTAGTTGAGATCTACTTTCTTCTATAATAGCTTAGAGTCTAGCCATAGGACTTTCTTGTTGACTATTCCAAGAGGACTAGTAAAGGAACCCTCACCATTAGAAACTCTAAACTCTTTTTTGCTCAATTTGAAGTTCCACATAATGGTCATAACCTCTAATATTTAGTAGGTGGGGCCAGTATAGGGGAGCTCAAGGGGAGTGGCCATGGTCAGTTTCACACACACACATACACTTGATACCACCCACTTACACTCACAAACTAAGGCTTTAGTCAAATATGCTTAGTTGGTCCTTTAACTTTTTGGGAAACTCATGTAGATGGTCCCTTAGGCCACTAGCCCTAGGCTAGGGTTTAGCTAAAACCAGTACACGAAAGACCCGAAGTAGAGAATTCTTTAAGTGCATGGCTCAAGTAGGTTGGTTGTGTGGTTGGTAACCCCAATCTTACTAAAAAATCCAATTTAACCTTTTACCCCCAAAACCTATCCCAACTTACTAAACTAACCTTGAAACCCAATTTTGACCAAAATTCTAAAAATTACCCAAAATACACAACTTACTCCAAAAATAATTTCAAACCATTTGAAACCACCCAAAGCAACTTAGTCCAAAAATAATTTCAAACCACTTGAAACCACCCAAATTGCCTAAAACACCCTAAAATTTTCAAAATTGCCAAAATTTCGTTGTTTTTGCCAAAATTACAAAAATACCCCTGGTGACCCAAACTATCCCGAAACTTTCAAAATCATTTCAAATGTCCCCAAAACAAATTTGGACCACTTCATTGAGCCAAATTTGACCAATTTTGACCAAAAGTCCCAAATTTCCCTTAAAGGTTGAATTATCCCAATTCACCTCCAATGTCCACCAATTTGATCTCAATTTTCCCTAATTTCAATTCTAAACTCAAATTCATCATGCCTAAAATTTATTGAAACCAAATCAAAGTTAAATTAGAACAAATTTCAAACTTAAATCCTATGCCCAATTCAGAATCCCCAATTTGACCCTAAGACAAAATTTCATCAAATTGAACCCCCAAACCTATTCAATTGCCAAAATTTAGATTCTTAAAATCTTTACATCACTTGCCCATATCACATTGAACCTTTAATTGGCCTTGGTCAAGCCCTAATCTCACTCAAATTCTACTTGGGCCAAAACCCCCAATTTTGCCCCAAACTCCAAATTCCACCAAATTGAACTTCATAACCCAAAAATTTCTACTCAATTGGTATCCAAAACTCTTCATGGTAATCCCTTGGACCAATTTGAACCATCAATTGGGTCTAACCAAAGCCCTAGCACAATCCAACCTAAGGCTAACCCAAATGCACCAGACATGAGCCAAAATCCATCAAATTGAGCTTCCAAATCCACTAAAAATCACTCAATTCTTTTCACTTAAAATCACTCAATTCTTTTTTTCTAAACTCCTTGTGACAATCATCTACATCATTTTGATCAATCAATTGAGCTCAATGCCATGACTAGCTTGGACCAAACCCAACTTGAAGCCAAAATACCCAAAATTGAACCCATGCACTAAAGTTAACCAAAGCAAATCAAATTGATCAAGCCAAAGCTAGCATAACCACCCTTTGGATCCTAATGACTAGGTTAGACCCACATATCCCACCCTATATGAGCCATGGAACAATGCTCTTATAATATAAGGGATTTGCTACCATATTTGTCTTAAAGCAAAGATACACTTTTCGTCAGCCTTAACCATTAAGGGTTAATCATCATTAACCCTCTCTTAGCTCCCCTGACTACTTTAGCCGCCACCCCTAGCCCTGCCGGTCAGCCTAGTGGCCAGAAAACCCCAAACTCAGAGAGCCCTCTCACCCAAATGTACTCAAATTCACCCATCCAAGCTTGCTCATCCCAATTGGTCTTTGGCATTCTTCAACCCTCCACATAAGCTACAATGTGCACTTTAATTGAAGCCTTGAGATCCACCCATTCCATGGCTATTTAAACTCTCTCTTATACGACAAAAAAAGAGAGCTAATCAATTTCCTTGGGGAGTGATACACCAAAAATATATGCATTTTTAGACCCATATTTTATACTTATTTTTGGTGATATTGCACCTTAATGGAAGGTATTTTGATGTTTTCTTGCAGGTTATTGATTTTTAGGATTTAAAGCAAGAAGGAAGAAAAAAGGATAGAATTTGGAGTCAAAATGACATTTTTGAAGAAGTACTCAACGCCGACCGCGACAAGGGTTGTGCTGACCGCGCAGAACTACAGAACACCTAAAATTTTTACTCAGTGTCGACGGCGCCAAAGGCGGGGCTGGCCCCCGGTTTTGGAGTGTTGCTGTTATTTGAACAATTTTTGAAGAGATTTTGGAGACACCTCTTGGAGAACTGACCTTGGGCTTTATTTGGGGTCAAAATTCATCAAGAAAGTGACTCCTTTTCACTCCAAGACATTCCTCCACGCTCCATTTTTGCCATTCTTCATAATCCATCTTCATTCCACCACCATATTGGAGTTCATTAGTGATTTTTCTGTTATAGTTTAGAGTTTCTGTGTTGAGATTTAGTGTGAAACTTTATGTAAAGTTTTGGAGAAGGAGAAAAGTGAGAGATATCTTCTTTCTGTATTTCTAAGAAAAGGCTACAAGGGATTTGCTTTGAGAAAGAATTTCAGATAAGTTTTGTTTGTTTATTAATGTTTTATGAACTTTCTTTTATATATAAAAATTTAGGTTTTATTGTGTCTTTCTTATGAAGTATGAGTAGTTCACTCTATCTTTCTTCCTACTTTGAGATATGGTGAAATGAAGAGATAATATGATCTGCCAATATTAAAATATAAAATAAATTGTGATAATTTTGTAACTTCAAACTTAATTTACATTTCAATTTGGCCAATTGAATTGTTAAAATATGTTGTGAAATATATGATCCAAGAAAAGGAGTATGAGTTCTACAACAAAGTGAGGATCATATTTGATTTCATGGAGAAGAAATTTGTTCATGAAGATAAGTGCAAATAAATAAGGAAATATTCTTTTTTGGGTGTAGAATTGGAGAATCTTTAGGGTGATAGACTAAAATCTCCAATCTGGTCTTAATGTTTGAAAACTAAAACGAGAGTTAGCCTTCAGGTGAAGAGAAGTGGGAGCTCTGGGGTGGGAGCCGGTATCCTCCTAGCCTAGCCACAGATTGAGGGACTAAACCTAGGATTAGCCAATGATTTTCTATGCACAGTATCAGGTTATAGAATTATAATTGCTCTATTTGGCACAATACATATTATAAACATTTATCTCATCTCATTTCACCAGAACCTCATTGTAGCGAGAATGATGCTTTTTCACGTAAGAAATCTTCATTACGTAAAATAGTTAGTAGATTATTATTTATTTTTTAAACTTTGCATTTATGTTTTGCTAATAGTTAAGTACTTTAGTTTTGATAACATCTCAACATTCAAAATTAGCGACAGTGATTTCGTTTGATTTTCTGTAAGTTTCCTAGTAAAACATATATTTGCCAATTTACACATTCCCTCTGGGATCGATATTTGCAGCTTAAATAGAAAGTCCTTTATTACTTGATAACGATACATATACTTGCGTATAATCCCATTTTTAATTGCCTATAGTTATATATTTTTGCACAACTTAATTTTCATATAAGGATCAAGTTTTTGGCACTGTAGTGGTGTCAACTTCATAAGTACTTACATATAAAAAATCGGGATCAAGTTCTTGGCACCGTTGTGTGCGGAAGGTAACGGTTAAATTTAGGTAAATTAAATAGTTTTGATAAATTAAGAAAGTTAGAGATAATACATACATTTTAAGAATATAAAAAAATAAAAAATATATATATAAAAATCAAAAATCCAAAAAAAAGAATTTTACTTTGCTTACTTTATTTGTTTATGTGAAATATTGGATCTGAAGACTTAGTACCTTACAATTTAAAGTTAGAATGTATTATTAGAAAAATACAAAACAGCAAACAAAAAATAAAAATTTAAAAGAAATGGTAAATAACTTAAAAAAATAAGTAATTTTATATAATTAGAGATTGATTTTCTATCAAAAAAAAGTAAGGGTAATCCAAAAATAGCATGGCAAATAGTCGTACAAGTATTTGATAATAAGGAAAAATCTAAAATAAAGAAATAGACAAAAACAGGAGGTCTAAAATAAATAAGTAAACATGTTCGATAATAAATTAGTTCTCACTTAAAATTCTTAATTAAAAAGCCTTTGCCACTCTCACCACCAGAAACATCATTGTAGTTCATTTCTTTCTCGCATCCATCATCCTCACTTGTATCAATATACTCTCAATCTTGCATCATCTCCAATATTAACCATCTTCCTCTTCACTCATCAATAAAATTCAATAGGAATGTTATTTTAAACAACGATTATATTGATCTTATATAATTTCCATTATATGAATTTTATATTAACCCTTTTTATTACTTTTTGTTCATTTATCAAAATACTCGAAATTGAGATCTTCTCTTTGTAGTTTATAATACCACTTAGGCTTTAGACAGTTGAGTAAAAAAAATAAACATATTAAATCTTCTTAGAAAATGTCTACACCATGCTTCGTCATATTAGTTAATAATTCAAACCTTTTACAATGGACTAGTAGGATCACTAAGATCTATTATAGATGCTGCTGTGGGTG
>NW_018218923.1:8053-9981 GCF_001263595.1 Phalaenopsis equestris
AGCCCTCTGAAAGGGTAAATCTTAAGAGAGTAGCCAATATTTATGATTCTGATGCAATGTCTATTTTGACATCTCAAATTGCTGCTATTTCAAAAAAGATTGATAAAATAAAAGTGAACTATTCTCAAATACCCCCTCAATTAGAAAAAATTACTATGATAGATTATTGATACTCAACCATCTTATGAAACTTTAAACGCTATAAATAATCGAAATAATAATCCCTTCGAAATAACAATCCCTATTCTAACTATTTTAACCCTAGATGGAAATATCACCCTAATTTTGGTTGGAATATTTAAACAATGTGGTGAATCAATCCGAAAATCTGAACTATCAAGGAAATCCTAATTTTTGACCTTATTGTCCTCCAGGATTTAACTCCAATCCTAACCCACAAGTTAAGGAAAAGAAATTGATGATGGAAGAAGTGATGTTGAATATGGGAAATTAAATACAAAATCAATGGGGCACTATTAGAAATATTAAAAATCAATTACGGCATATTGCTACTGCACTTAGTAACAGACCTTCTGGAATTCTTCTGAGTACTGTGGAAGGTAATCCAAAAGATCAAAATAAAGAGCAAATTAAAGCTATTCAATTACAAAGTGGAAAAGAATTTGAAACAATGATTCAAAGAGAAACTGAAGTTTGTGAAGAGAAGGAAGAAATGGAAAATGATCAACATGAAAATGAACAAACACAGGTTTCTTTAGAAAAATCATTACCCCCGTTTCCTCAAAGACTGAAGCAGAAAAATAAAGATAAATAATTTATTAAATTTTTGGTTTAAGAAATTAACGATAAACATTCATGTTGTTGAAGCTTTGGAACAAATGCCAAGTTATGTAAAATTTATGAAGGATGTACTAAAAAGGAAAATGAATTTTACAGATCATGAGACCATTGCACGCCGTGAAGAGTGTAGTGCTATTATTCCGAAGAAGCTTTCTGAAAAATTAAAAGATCCTAGTAGTTTTACTATATCTTGTGCAATTGGTGAAAAGTTTTATGGAAAAGCTATATGTGATTTAAGAGTGAGTATCAATCTTATGCCCTTATCAATCTTTAAATGTTTAGATTTGGGAGAAATTTTCCCTACTTCTATAACTCTTCAATTATCTGATTGATCAATAACTTATCCAAAAGGAGTTATAGAGGATGTACTGGTAAAAGTGGATAAATATTTTTTCCCTGTAGACTTTATAGTATTGGATATGGAGGAAGATAAAGAGATTTCTATTATTTTAGGGAGACCATTTCTTGCAATAGGAAGAGAAGAGCTGTAACAGATGTGCAAATAGGAGAATTAATAATGAGAGTTAATGATCAAGAAGTAAAATTGAAGTAAAATCAATATAGCAAATGCTACGAAACACCCTGCAGTAGAAAAAGATAATGCATGTCTTAGGAAGGAAGTAGCTGATTATTTGAGTAATGAATAACTTAAGAATGAGTGTGAAGATAAATTAAAGCAAGGAGAAATTTTTTAGAATGAAGATGAAATAAGAGGAGAATATTTGGATTATGTTCAGGGCAAATTTGAAACGTTAGACTTCTTGGAAAACAATAGTAAAAATCTTATTCCTTCAATTATTAAACCACCTGATCTTGAATTAAAGATATTACCTGCCATTTAAGGTATGTATTTTTAGGAGAATGATCTACTTTACCTGTTATTATATCTTCTGAGTTAACTAAAATTCAAGAACAAAAGTTGATTGAAAAGTTGAACAAGTATAAAGAGGATTTTGGATGAACTTTAGCAGATATTAAGGGAATTTGTCCTTCAATTTGTATGCACAGACTTTTATTAGATGAACAATATGAACCTAAAGCTGATCCTCTGAGAAGATTAAACCCAATAATAAAAGAAGTTATTTAAAAAGAGATTTTAAAATGGTTAGATGCTGGAATTATATATC
>NW_018218923.1:10024-24921 GCF_001263595.1 Phalaenopsis equestris
CAATTCACTGTGTTCTGAAGAAAGGAGGAGTGACCGTTGAAGAAAACAAGAAAAATGAATTAATTCCAATAAGTCAATAAGACAAGTTACTGATTTGTATTGATTATATAAAATTAAATATGGCCACCAGAAAAGATCAATTTCCTTTACCCTTTCTAGACCAAATGTTGGATAGATTGGTTGGGAATAAATATTATTACTTTTTAGATGGATATACCGGTTATCATCAAATTCTAATTGCTCTAGAGGATCAAGAGAAAACAACATTTAAAAGCCCATTTGGAACAGTTGCTTTTTATAGAATGTCTTCTGGATTATGCAGTGCACCTGCAACATTTCAAAGATGCATCATGTCAATTTTTAGCAATTTTATAGAACATGGAATGGAAGTGTTTATGGGTTTATGGATTATTTTTTTTACATTTGGGACTTCGTTTGAGTTACGTCTTAATAATTTAGAAAAATTTCTAGAGATATGTGAAAAAAAATTTTCTGAAAGTAGGTGAAAAAGTCAACCTAGTATTAAATTGGGAAAAATGTCAATTTATGATTGCAGGAGGTATTGTGCTTGGGCATAAAATTTCTGAAAAAGGTATGGAGGTAGATCCTATAAAAATCCAAGTTATAAAAAAATTACGACCACCTACTAATGTAAAAGGGGTGAGAAGTTTTCTTGGACATGCTAGTTTTTAAAGGCACTACATAAAAAAATTTTTAAAATAACTAAGCCGCTATGCCAACTTTTAGAAAAAGATAAGAAATTTGATTTTGATGAGGGATGCATAAAAAAATTTGAATTATTAAAGAATAAATTAGTCACTGCACTTATAATATTACCACCTGACTGACAAAAATCATTTGAAACAATGTGTGATGCTAGTGATTATGGTATTGGGGCTATATTAGGACAAATGCACGATAAAGTTTTTAAAGTTATATATTATACTAGTAAGACTCTAAATGATGGTCAAATTAATTATACTACTACTGAAAGAGATTTATTAACTATTGTTTATGCCTTTGATAAAGTTAGACCTTATTTAATTTGAACTAAATGTATAGTGCATACAGATCATTCTGCTATTAAATACTTAATGCAAAGGATTGATGTTAAACCAAGATTAATTAGATGGATACTTCTATTGCAAGAGTTTGATTTTACTATGATTGATAGACAGAGAAAAGCATAAAAATAGAAATTTTAACTAATTTTGCAAATGAAATTTTAGAAAATTTCTCAGATGAACAACTCTATAGTATTGACAACTCTATAGTATTGATGAATTGGATGTACCATGGTATGCTAATATAGTAAATTATATTGTAAGTGATATTTTATCACCTGATATGAAAAATCCACAATTAAATAAATTTATATATGATTCAAAAGACTATTTTTTTTGGAGGACATTTTGGAACAAATATAACTGCATATAAGATTTTGCAAGCTGGATTTTACTGGCCTACTATTTTTAAAGATGTTAATGAATATATTAAAATGTTCGATAGATGACAACGAGTAGAAAATATTTCTAGAAGAAATGAAATGCCTCTAAATTACACATTGGAAGTTGAAATTTTTGATGTGTGGGGATTAGGTTTTATGGGACCATTTATGCCTTCATTTGAAAACTTATATATATTACTTGTTGTTCATTATATGTCCAAATGGATTGAAGCTATTGCTGTACCCAGATGTGATGCTCGAAGTATTTTTAAATTTTTAATTAAAAATATTTTTACAAGATATGGAATGCTGCGAGTAATTATTACTGATAGAGGATCTCATTTTAGGAATAAGAGAATCGAAAAATTAATTAAGAAATATGATATTATGCATTGATTCTCTACTGCTTATCATCCTCAGGCTAGCGGTCTAGCAGAGATATCAAATCGTGAAATTAAACGTAATTTAGAAAAGTTGTAAATCCTTATAAATTGGATTGATCTGCTAGACTAGATACTACATTATGGGCATATAGAACTGCTTATAAGACTCCTATAGGATTGTCCCCATACAAACTGATATTTGGAAAAACATGCCACTTACCAATAGATATAGAGCATAAAACATTTTGGGCTATTAAGGAATTTAATTTTAATCTAATAGATGCTGGTGAAAAAATATTATTGCAACTCAATGACCTTGAGGAAATAAGAAATGAAGCATATCATATTGTAAAATTTATAATGAAAAAATGAAAATATGGCATGATCAAAAGATTATTCAGAAAAAATTTGAACGTGGACAAGAAGTTCTATTATATAATACAAGATTGAGATTGTTTCCAGGAAAACTGAAATCCAGATGGTTAGGAACATTTAAAGCGATTAAAGTCTATCATTATAGAACTGTTGTTATTAAAGATCCTAACACTGGAAAGGTATTTAAAGTTAATGGGCACTTCTGAAACATTATTATGAAGAGCACATACCTCAATTTAAAGAAGTTTTAATGTTAAGTCAACCCAACTAAACAAATAGTGTGTCAGGCTGACGATGTTAAACCAAGCCCTTTGTGGGAGGCAACCCATACATATATGTCTATGTATTACTATTTTGTTTGATAAGTGTCTTATATATTAGTAGATTAGATAATAATCCTACAATAATCCTACACAATTGCATTTATTATAAATTAAGTCAAATATTGGTATTAAGATAAAGTTGGGATTAAATTGAATGAAAAATGAAAGTCGCAAAATTTTGGCCACTGGCGCCGACAGCGCCCAAGAAAATGAACCTCAGTGCCAATAGTGCCAATCGGGAGCTCCAATGGCACCAAGAGCGGCAGTTTGGCGGGATTTCACTCCATAATAACCGTCAGGAGATGTTTTTCAAGTCCTAAAAACTTCCTAGGATGCCTAAGAACTTCCAATTTTTGGATTTCATGGCTTCCAATTCCATAAATACTTCAAGGTATGGACTTTTCAATAAAAGAAAATTTATTAGTTTTGACGAGCAGAGGTTATACGATAAAGTTATTATGAAGAAGAGATTGATCAAGAAAAAAAGGATTTATTAATCATGGATTGATAAATCCAAGTGCTCCAGTTGACAAGATCATTTTACGAAGGAGATGGGAAGTTCTGTGTTACACTACCGTTGCGGTTGTTATGCCTGTAGTGAAGGAGTTCTATGCAAATCTACATGGAATTACCGAAAGAGTTTTCTTCGTATGAGGTAAGGCTGTACCATTTACTCCTGTGAGGATTAATAAATTGTATATGATAGAAAATGTTCCAATGTGTCATTATACAAATTTCATTCCTACGCGAGATTCGATGCAAGATGTTTATAATTTTCTGACGGATGAAATTGATATGTGGGAAGTACAAGATAAAGGATATATTATTTTTCTTGCTTCATCACTTAATCTAATTTCAAAGCAGTGGCATTTCTTTATTTGTACAAAACTACTCCCTACTATGAAGATTAGTAGAGTCACCTAGGAAAGTGCTATTTTAAACTACTGTATTCTAATGGAAAAACCTATTGATATAGGATCAATCATACTTAAATTTGTTATGGGTATCTTTATGAATGGGCCAATTTATGGACTTAGGCATCCTTCTAGAATTTTTCTGATTTGCAGTCAATCCCAAGTGCCATATGAAAGTTGGGTCAAAGTCTTATTACCATAAGAGCCCATGATCCCTATTGATGATCAGTATGTTGGTAAAGAAAATGATGCACTAAATGCTATTATGGATCATTCTTCACATGCTTCAACTCCATTAATACCACCAAAAGTAGAAAGTTTGCTTGCTTTGGAGAAAAATTGAAGAAAATTGAAATGGAACTTCAGAGTATTACGAATGCAGTAGGAGATCTTAAGTACCTTTTTGATCACCTTGATTGGAGAATGAAAGTAAATTTTGATCATACTGAAACTTTTGAAGCAGGATTAGTTCGGATGTTTAAAGAAGATGGGTGGATCAAAGAAAATTCCACAAATCAATTCCTGTATCGATCCTTCTATAGCCTATATGTTCATTACCAAGGAGACATTAAAGGAGGTGAAAACACTGAAGATGAAGCAGAATGACTGAAGACTTTGGATTCTCTACTTGCTTAGGAATATTTATGTATTTGATGTAATTGTGTGGATTTGATTTTATTTGGTTTATTTTGTTTTTGCTTTAGAATTCTGAACCTTGATTATGTGTATAGTTTTGTGTCAGCGTTTAGTGTTGTGGCTTGATTTTGATGCTGATTAGTTTGCTTAATAGGTGTGAATGTGTGATATGTGAAATGTGTTTGCAAAAAGTGTATTTTCATATATAAAATTTAGTTTGTTGTTGTTTGTGAAAATGATTGTTTGTGAATGTTTATTTGTGAATTATTCTTAGATAAAAATTTTTGTTTAAAAATACTAAAAAATTTTGGATTAAATTAAAAGGAAATTGAAAATTTGAAAAAAAAAATCAAAATAGTGTGAAATAGTAAATTTTGGGCCTTCAGCGCCGACGTCGCTAACATGGGCACCGACGGTGCCTTTGACCGGAGAGCAGTAATAACCCCTTTAATTCATGATTTTCACCACAAAACCACCATTTTTACCCCTAAATTCACCTTTAACCTTTGGTTTTCACACTTAGGGCTTGATTTTGAGCATATTTGAGGCGATTTAAAGGCAAAGGAACATATTTGAGGCAATTTAAAGGCAAAGGAACTTCGGAGTTCATTTTCTATAGGTAAGAGCTACACTTTAAAGTAAAAAATTTTTATTTTCACCAAAGATTTTTCTCACATTGCCTAGATCTGAAAGTTTGTTTTTTGGAGAGATTTTGAGAAAATGCTGTGATGAAAAACTTTTACTTAGTGGTTTTAAGTTTAAAGTGCTTTACATTTTGATTTTCGGAACATTGGAATTTATTCAGATTTGTACCAATTTTTTTCAGATTTCCTATGGTACCTAGATCGAGCAAAAGAAAAATAGAATATGACAAGCAAAAGTTTGTTAGCTTTAAAGCTAGTGCTCGATTTCATAGTCTTTGAGAAAATAAGAAAGTGATTCCAGATCGAGGTTTCAAAAATCCGAGAGGAGAAGTTGAACGATTGATTATTACTCGACAGTGGGAAAAATTTTACTATTTTACTTCCGATGTGATAGCTGGGATAGTTATGGAATTTTATGCCAACTTTCCAGAGGCTTCTGATGATTTTGTTTTTATTCGAGACATAAGGGTGGAGTTTACTCCAAGAAAAATAAATGAGTTTTATCAGCTAGAAGTTGTTTATAGATGCCAGTATCATTCATTCTCTACTACAAATGAGGCTTTAGATGAGGTTATTTCTTCTCTAACTGGTGAGAAAGGGGCTTGGAAAGTAAAGAATGGGGTTAAAGTCAACTTTCCCCTTTCTATGTTAAATGGAGTCCTATGTTAATCGTAGTATCTAAGGTCTGACATTATTTTATTTCTGGGAGGATGATTCCAACAAACCATCATAGTGAAGTTACCAAGGATAGAGCAATCTTGAACTGTTGTATTCAGCAAATGTAGGCTCTATCATTTATATGAACACTTGATTTATTGCTCTCGGAGAGACCACTGATGGATTGGCACACCCTGCTCTCATTTATACACTTTGTGAGCATGCATGAGTTGATTTCAGATCTGATGAGGAGAGGATTGAGCCTCAGAGACCAATTAGGCCTACAAACGTTAAGACTTATGAGTCCCATGTTGATTGGAGATCTGAAAGTAAGGCCAGGGATATTCCTTCTACTTCTAGGACCCCTACTTTTAGTGAGCCTACTTCAAATGACCCCAATAACAGGAGTTATTGGACCAGATGATGATTCAGCAAGGAGATATTTTGAGGATGGATCATAAGATGCAGAACATGAAGGCTAGAAATGCTCATACATATGATCTGATTCGCTAGAAGTTTGAATATGATGTTACTTATAATGATGCTTTAGTGAAATACCCGAGGGTGATCATACAGTCACAGTTCAGTACCCTATTCACCCTGTTTATACTCCATATCAGCAGTAGAAGTTAGATGTTGATGATGAAGAAGATGATGACTGGTGATCTTTTTTTTTGTTTCTTTGTTTGTGCTATACTTTGTGATTGTATTTTTGTTTTGAGATATTATTGAGACTCTGTTGTTATGTTGTAATGTGAAACTGTAATGTGTAAAACTATTTTCATTTTTAGAATTTAGTTTAGTTCTGTTGTTATATGTATTGTAATTAACTCTTTCTCAGCAAATTTTATATATATTATGTGCAATTTAATGTTTTAAGGCTTGTAGTTTTTAACATTAGCACCTACAGTATTTCAGAATTTATTTGTAAAAATCAGAATCTTCAACAGGTATGAATTTTCTTTATGTATTTAATGCTTTCTTTCACCCTTTTATTCCAAAGTTCTTCATGTAACTCTTTTAAAAAAATTAAAGTTTGGGGGGGGGGGAGAAAAATTATTTTTAAGAAGGAAAGACAGAACTTAATTTTTTTTATCCTCACTTAACTATATTTTCATAAATTTTTAATTTAACATGACCTTTGGTATTAGGGGTTAAATTTTGAGAACTATATTTATGTTTCTAAATATATTGTAAATTTAAGTAAAAAAATTTTTAATAATAAAGGTTAAGTCTAGAGACTAAGATATTTGGTAAAAGAGAGTAACACTATGTTTTTCTATTTTTTGTAAAGGAATTTATATTTTTGAAGTATTAAAAATCTTAAAATTCATGTAAAAAGAAAAGAATTAAACTTTATGTAATTTTTAAGTTAATAAAAATTTGCGAAGTGAAGAAATGTAAAAAGTTTCTAACTTTAAGAAGAGGATAGTGAAGTTCATAATCATTAAAGGCTATCCAGATATAATAATCCTCACATACATAAAAAAATAATAATAATAAGAAAGAAAAGAAAAAGAGGATTAACAATGATCCTGAAAAGTAAAAAAAAAGAAAGTAAAAAAAAGGAGAGATGTGGGGAGAAGCTTGAGGAAAAAAAGCAAAAAAAAAAATGAAGAGAAGCTTGAAGAGATGCCTAATAAAAAAATGGCTCTACTTGAATCATCTTAAGGAAAGAAACTTAGTTACATTTCTAGCTTGACATAGAAATATTAGCACCTTTACTAATAAAGTTCTCATGCAATTCCTTTTCTTCTATTTTTTTGAAGTATCTTAAGTATGACCAAATTACAGTTATTTTGAAAAAAATAGAAAATCATAAGTTTTAAACTTGATTGCTAAATATTCTTGTACTTTAGTTTTTAACCCGAGTTGTTAAAATTTTTTTCTAAAAGTTTCATTATAGAATTTTATGAGGCAGAAATTATAGAATTCTTTAAGTTAAATTTGCTACCACATGTTATAAATTTTATATAGTATAAGAAGTTATTTGAGGACAAGTAACGTTTAAGTTTGGGGGAATTGATCTGCCTCAAAATAACATGTTTTTAGTGCATGTTTTATAAGCCTTTTATATACATTTTGGATGATATTACACTTTAAATGAATGTATTTTGCATGTTTTTAGTTTCAGGTACATAGAATGGACATTTAGATCGACCGTGCCAAGGGCAGTGTCGAAGGCGTAGAACAACATAACAGCTGAAACTTTTACTCAACGCCGATGGCGCCAGAACTAGCGCTGACGGCGCCAAAGGCAGTTCAACCCCCGTTTCTAGAAGGTTCGATGTATTTGGATAATTTTTTAAGAGATTTTGGAGGCGCCTCTTGGAGAACCGATCTTGGGCTTTATATGGGGCCAAAATTCATCAGGAAAGTGACTCATTTTCACTTCAAGACATTCCTCCACGCTCCCCATTCTTCATAATCCATCTTCATTCCACCAACATATTGGAGTCCATTAATGATTTTTCTTTTATAGTTTAGAGTTTGTGTGATGAGATTTAGTGTGAAACTTTCTGTAAGAGTGTTGGAGAAGGAGAAAAGTGAGAGATATCTTCTTTCTGCATTTCTAAGAAAAGGCTACAAGGTATTTTCTTTAAGAAAGAGTTTCAGATAAATTTTATTTGTTTATTAGTATTGTATGAACTTTATTTTATATATGAAATTTGTGTTTTGTTGTGTATTTCTCATGAAGTATCAGTATTTCACTTTATCTTTCTCCCTACTCTGAGATATGGTGAAATGAAGAGATAATGTGATGTGTCAATATTAAAATATAAAATAAATTGTGTTTATTATTCAACTCTGAACTTAATTTACATTTTGATTTGGCCATTTGAATTGTTAAAATATGTTGTGAAACATTTGATCTGTGAAATAGAGTATGAGTTCTGCATGAAATGAAGTATGAGTTCTACAACAGAGTGGGAATCACATTTAAGTCCATGAAGGAGTATTTGGTTCATGGAATAAGTGCAAATAAATAGTAAATAACTAGGGAAATATTCTTTGTTGGGCGTAGAATTGGAGAGCTGGTGATTTCTAGGGTGACAGACAAAAAATCCCTAATTCGATCTTAGTGTTTAAAAACTAAAGAGAGAGTTAGCCTTCAGGGGAAGGGAAGTAGGAGCTCTAGAGTGGGAGTCTATGCACTATATCAGGGTAGAGAATTATAATTGCTCCTATTTGGTACAATAAATATTATAAAGATTTATCTCATCTCATTTCACCAAATCCTCATTGTAGTGGGAAGGATGGTTTTTCACATAAGAAATCTTCATTACATAAACATAGTTAGTAGATTAGTATTTATTTTTAAAACTTTGTATTTCTATTTTGCTAATAGTTGGGTACTTTAGTTTTGATAACATCTCAACATTTGAAATTAATGACAGTGATTTCGTTTGATTTTCTATAAATTTCATAGTAAAACTTATATTTGCCAATTTACACATTCCCTGTGAGATCGATATTTGGGGCTTAAATAGAAAGTATTTTATTACTTGATAACGATACGTATACTTGCGTAGAATCTCATTATTAATTGTCTATAATTATATATATTTTACACAACTTACTTTTCATATAATGATCAAATTTTTGGCTCTCTATTGGTGTCAACTTCATAAATCCTTACATATAAAAAATCGGGATCAGGGAGACTCTATCAAATTGTTTCCAGAGACTCTTCAAGAAATTCTAAGCTCAAGCTCACCATTTTCCTCCTCTAGATTCCCTTGTGGGACCTCAATTTTGAGTTTAAAATCCAAGGTATTTTCTGTCATTCTACAAAACCCCATCTCCAAGTAAACCTTCCAAATGCTTCCTCAGACCAAAAGAGGAAGTTCCCCATCAAAATCCCCCTCTGTTGAGCTCTCTAACCCACTTCTAGACTGAGGTTGTTCAAACTTTTTCATTGAACTCCTACTTAGACCCTATTTCAGCTCAAACTGACATTTAGAAGTGGTTCACTAGCTCACAAGGAAGCTTTCACAAGCACCCAATCAAGGCCTCGTCTCTTGAGCTAAGGTATGGGCCATTAACCATAATTTTAAGCTAATTTTGACCAATTATGAAGAGAAGTTTAATTTCATAGCATTTTAATTGTATATATGTGTTCATCTTGAGTAAATGAAGGTGTACAAGAAAACCGCACTTGATTTGGTTGAGTATCGAGCGAGATATTAGGTCTAGAAGTTGAACGGCTTATGGGTTTGGTTAATTGAGGATGATGACGGAGGGCCGCCTGATCAAGTGTGTATCAGATGGATGGACCTATTGGTGCAGGATGAACTCTTGGTGCGTGAATAGCGAGTTGTCTCTACTAGCGGCGCCCAATCAAAAGAAGACGCGAGCGCGGTTCGGGGTTGCCTAGGTTGACGTGGATAAGTAGGAAAATTGTTTTAAAATGATTTTATTTAATTCTAGAACTTCAAAAATTAATATGTTTGCATACAAAAATAATAAAAATAAAACAAAAATACCCATTTGCTCAGGGAACAGAGGAGAATAATGTGGATTAAACATAAAATTTATTTGATGAGTCAATATTTTTTAATTAATTAAATAGCCTCTGAGGTATTTTAATTTTAATTGATTAAATACTATCCACCATAGCTTGAACTATCCACCATAGCTTGAAACCATAGCTTGAAACTTTAGGGGTTCATTTCGAATGATAGAGAGAACGTTCTTTTATTTTTCCAAGGTCAGAGATAATTTCTATGCATATAACCCTAATTTTCAAGCTTGGATGGATATTTTGTAATGAAATAATTATATAAATTAAAATACTAATTAGAAAATTATGGGATGAGTTTTAGTAGGTTTCCTATGGTAAGAGAATTTTAGGAAAAATATTAGAATTGTTTCGATAATTTTGTATAATTGTATAGCTAGCTAAATGCCTACAAATTTTGTTAATTTATTTAAATAAAATTTTATTAAAAATGAATAAAATCATTTCCACATTGTCTAGAAAAATCATGTTGACTCACTCTAAAAATTTAAAATTTATTTGATTAACTTTAAGTACCAAAGTTGATTTTCTAATAAAAATTATATTTTTGTACAAAAATAATTATTTTAATTTAAATATACTTAGGAAAGTAATAAAAATTGATTGTCTCAGTTACTTTTGATCACGGGCACTTAGGAAAACTAAAAATTATTTTTGAGAAAATACTTCATTTCTAAGCTTGAGAAAATACTTCATTTCTAAGATATATTTTGAATTAAAATTAATTAAAAACAACTATATTCATTTCTAAGCTATATTTTGAATTAAAATTAATTAAAAACAACTATAAATTTCAAAAGTACAAAAATTGTTTAAAATGTTCCTAATTACTTCCTGTTCACTTTGGAATCATTATAATTTTTTTTCCTAATTTTTCTAAGTTAAAAATAAATTTTTAAAGGCTAAAGATGTATTTTCACTAATTTTCTCATTAAAATAATTATAATAAATAAATTATAAATCATAAAATATTAATTTTGCTTCTGTGATTTCATTGAACTTAGAGAGAATTAATAATAAAAATATAAAAAGTAATTTTTGAAATTAAAAAATATTTTTCATTCAATTAAATCCATAAAACCTAAAAGTAATTATAATAAATAATTACATAATTTGAATAATCATGGAATTTTTTCAAAGTGTTTCTCTGACCTAGGTGAACCTCTAATAATTCTATCATGACTAAGAAAATTTTATTTTGGTTAATTAAATAAAATAATAGTGAAAATTCCTATTTTTGAATTAAAATAATATTATGAATTGATGAAAAATTTGGAAGACCACATCCTCTCCTCTGGCTTTTTAATTAACTCATGATTGAGTCTCCATGGAAATTTCAATCACTTGAGTTTCATTTGATAAGTTATAGGATAGATGGGATAGAGAACCCTAAAGGCAAAATGTTAATTTTGGATTTTTAATGCCTTAATTTAATTTTAGGATTAATCAAAAGGGGTAAATGGGTTATATTGATTATAATAAAATCTCTTGGGTGTTTGAATTATGAAGGGCTAAGAGGTTGAAACCAAATTGCCATCCCTTTCATGATAAGGGTAAAATTGTAATTTTGGTAAATTTCATGATTTGGAAGATAATTCAATTAAGATGATCCTAAGGTATTGGGCTTAAGTTATGAAAATAATAATTCACTCATTTAAAGCCCGTTAATTGATGATTGGATGCTAAGTCTGATATTATTGGGAATTAGAACTTTATTTTATTTAATATTTAATTATTAAAAAAATTTACTTTAAAAAAATAAAAAAAATGTTAAAATCAAGAGGGCTTAATAGTGAATTAGGTTTGATATGTAAGAATTTTCTTAATTGGGATTATAAAAGATGAACTTAGTTAATTGATAAACACTTTCAAACACTTTAGGCCCTACTTTAATTTTGGGCATTAAAATCTTTAGTGACTTTAGACTTTCCTATTGAGGTACCCATTCATATAACTATCAAATGAAATGTTAAGTGACTGTCTACCTTCCTTGGGATAATTAAAATATCAAGGTTCACTGAGAAATGGGATAATTTAATTTTAAGATGATTAATGGAACAATATAATAAGTTCAAAAAATGAACTCTAAATATTTAAAGGGATTTTAAAAGTTGTTCATGGACCTGTCCCGAACTTGTTAAGATCTCTTGGATATTTTGAAGGACGATTGAACTTATTATATTTTCTAGGAAATCATCACTAAGTTCTTTCGGGACTCGTCGAGTCATGACTTGGGGTTTGTTAGATAAACCTTCAACTACTCGGGTTTTTTCCTATTTTATTTAATTTCTTACAAATATATATAAATGTTGCAAAATATACTCTTTCAGCGAAAATGTCAAGAAAATGAGAGGTACGCATTTACAGTTATTTATTATTGCTGCAAAATAGTATAACTGCTTGGTTGTGCACTTTACTTTGCTTGTAGAAATCAAAAACATTTTCAAAAACTAATCAACATCTTCAAAAATCTAAAACAAACTTTTTCAAAGGTAACCATAAATCTTTTGAAATATCACTAAATTTAAAATATTCATTTGAATTTACGGGAGTCCCTCAAATAAGATAACTCACAGTTGCTAACGAGATCTCCCCAGTTTAAATAAGTGTAATAACTTGTTTAAGCTAAGTAAATTCAAAAGAAAATTGTAATACCGGAATGAGGGAACCATGGGATCCTAACCATTATCACTCTAATCAACTTTAACCCCCCTGTATAACCTTAAAGAATCTGGTAAAACCTTTTGGACCATAGATTTTAGGACTGTTACTTAGCTGAGGAGCTTGGAGCTAGCTTTGTGGGCAGCTTTCCACGACAACAATTTACAACAACATGAGGATCTACAACAATAATATCTTTCCTTAGAATTAAACAACAATCCATAGGATTTCAAGGTTGTCCGCCTAGTATGACATAACTCCTCAATTTATCTTTAGTTCTTTGCATAATTATGTTGTACAATTTAAGTCCTAACTCATTTTAGGATTCCAAGGTTGTCGCTCATTACAAACTAAATACTCACATCTTTCAGGTGGTTTGTGTGAACATCTCACACAAATGTAAGCTCTAACTAATAAAATTGATAGGATGAAACATTTAATAATTTTCCCCTAAAATTGAAGCCAAACCATAGGCTAGCTTGGGAGGTCACCGAGGTTCTCCTTAGAATCCATGACATCCCATTGTTTTTTCTCCCTTGGATTCCATAATAAATGTTCCAATTTTGAGTCTGTCCCATTTCACATTTTTTTGTCCGATCTTTGAAAAGTTGTATCCTTTCAAATTCTTGGAGACAATATTTTCTGATCTAATTTGGGAGTTTTCTTAACTGACTTTGGTCAGTTAAGATATAATTGACTATAAGGGCTTGACTCCATAGGGAGCTTTAGAAACCAAGTAATATAAACCCTATCTAATACTTTATATTAGATATGGGAACTTGTCGGTCAACATAAAAATAATTTTTCGCATACTTAAATGGATTTCATAAATTATTTACTTTATTTAATCGAGCACCACCAACAAGTAGTGTACCTATTCTTCAAGGAAGATATATTGCTTGTAGTGTTGTGCTCGATAATTTATACTATTACAGATATGAGATCGGTTTGGTCTTGTATTTTTCAAAAATTAAAATATTACTTTCCTAAATTATATATACAAACTAAATTAAATATCTTTTAAAACCGAGCATCAAGATATCCATTCCAGCGACCGACATTCTCCAAATTTTAATGGCCAACAACTTCTGGTGACTCCACTGGGGAATAGTTTCTCTCTCCATTGTAATCAGGGAGTCTTCTCTTCATACATCAGTAATGTGTTCATGTCCCTTATGAACCAAATTACCCTTCTTCCATTGACATGCTTCACCCTTTCTTCTCTGGGTAAGTACGGTCAACTCATTCAGACTACTAGACCGTTTATTCAATCACCTTTGAAAAGAGAGGTTTAGAGGACTTTTATTTTTGTGTGCGGTCAGACCCCCGATAAGTGTGTTGGTGAACTAGTTTAACCTCGGTGATGTGCGTTGTGAAGATGGTCCCGCACTGGGTCCTAAACTTTACTTTTAACCTTACTACTTTCCTCGTATCTTTTTGGCTTTGGTTTGCTGCTTCACAAATTAAATCAAATCATTGTTTTGGTTTGCTTCTTCACAAATTAAATCAAATCATTGCATTTATTTTCTTTTTAAGCTTTCCCATTTGATTAATTATGTTTTTCCACATTTAATTTACCTTACTAAATCTTAAAGCCTTCACAAACTAAATTAAATAAAAATAAGAAAGGATATGCCCAGTTTACAAGCAACTGCGTTAATCTGAGTGCTTCTGTCAAAACTACAAGGCCCGAGACGTCGTTGAATTTCATAAATTCTTCAAATTATAGGGATAATATCTTCACCAAAGTTGATCTTTTCTTTTACCTCCAGAATTGAGTTCACTATCAGCAGGTAAGAGCTGCTTTGTTTGGTAATCATTAAAATTGGACAAGGGTTAAATGATATTGGAGTCGAGTTTGGGAAGGGGGTTCTCACAGTAATGAAGTTCAAAACAGAAAAATCCGTGGATCCTATTGTAGAGTTCAACTTGAAATCTGCTAAGGAATTCTCTGCTCCAATGGTGTTGGTTGAAAAGAACCCTACTATTGCTATAAAGTCTGTCATTAGGAGCCTCGGGACTTCTCCGAGGATTGGTTATGCTCCTACTATTGGATTCACCATCATCACACCAATTGTTTGACTAAATAAAGGAAAAGAAATGCTACATGAGTGTTTACCTCACTTTTGGTTGAGGTCTAGAAATTTCTTTAGTAGCCTAGGTCTAGCCATAGGACTTTCCTACTGACTAGTCTTAGAAACTAGAAAAGGTACCCTCACCATTAGAAACTCAAAACTCTTCTCTTTACTCAACTTGAAGTTCCACATATTGGTCCTAACCTCTAGCACTTAGTAGGTAAGATCATTATGAAGGAACTCAAGGAGAGTTCCTATAG
>NW_018218923.1:25525-28267 GCF_001263595.1 Phalaenopsis equestris
AATCCACTAAATTCACTACCAAATTGATTTCAAAATGACTTTCATCCTTCATGAAAGTTGTTCATCAGCTTATTAGGACCCAATCACAACAATTAATTCGGACTTAGCCCTTGGCTAGCCCAAGTTTGACCCAAGTCTAGCCAACATGCCCAAATTGACCAAATCTCCAAAATCCTTCAAATTGACGCTCTAATTGAACTCAGAACCCTTTTTATCCTTCATAAAAAATTGTTCCTTACAATCACTTACACAAAATGCAAAATTTATTTGGACTAATTGAAATAGCTAACCTAGCTCAAACCCAATTTTTGGTCATTTGCTCCCACTTGGACCCATGCACAAAATGTGGCCTAACCACCCAAAAGCCATCAAATTAATGACTCAATAGCCATTAGTTGGACTTTAAGATTGAGACAAAACTCACCTAACCCAAGCTAAGTGAGCCATGGACCAATAGTACTCTAAATTAAGGGATTTGATTCCCGTATGCCAATTTTCTTGCTCATCATGAGCTTTAGAATTCATCTCCAAGCATCCCAACTGATCTAAATCGATAAAAAGCCAAAAAAGCATGTCCATGGATATGGAAGAGGAGAGATCTCACGGCCAAACAAGGAAGAACCACCATAGATTAGCAAAACCTCCTCCAAAATATCCAAAATTCTTCTCCAAGCACAGAGAATAAGGGCTCCACCATTAATTGCCCTCAAAGCCTCCTCTGTGAGTTCAATTTTGAGCTCAAAATCGAGCTCAAAATCAGGGTACTGCTCCAAACTCCACCAAAATCAAATTAACCTTGCACACACCTTCACAACAGTGAAGGAAGCCAAACCCCCATCAATTCCCCCTCTGAAATAGCCTCTACCAAAGCTCTCAATCAACACCCAAAATCGGCTGTGGTCGAAATCATATATAGGCCTTACACCAGAGCGAAAGGTTTCATCCCTAAGCTTTTTGGGACCCAAAAAAGGTGTGAAGAATCTCTGATTGAGGCCAATCCTCTCGGAGCAAAGGTATAATCTCACTCACTCTCCTGAGCCTTCGCGAACTCTCCATTTATGATGGCTTGATCTCATAGTATGTTTACCATATAGATGTGTTCGTCTCTTCAAGACGAACAATTTAAAAAAAATTATCAAAATTAATTAAGAAATGAGAGAGATATTAAACTTTTAAAATTGACGGCTCTCGGTTAAGGCCATCGGGGACGATGAACGGATGCCGTCTATTCTCGCGTGTATTGAATGGATGGTGGAGATCAAGCCGGATGATCCTCTGGAACGATATGGCGGGCCGCGTGGCAGCTGACTCAGAAGGTGGCGTTGAATAGAAGGTCATCGCGAGGCTTTTTGACGGATCTGATGATCCAGTCAGCCCGCGGTTTGAATAAATAAGTAAGGGTATTTAATAAATTCAAGAAATAGCCCCTAAACTTCAAAAATTCATAACTTTTCATCGAGAATTTATAAAAATAAAATAAAAATACCCTCTTATTCAGTGAATAGAGAAGAATCATATGGAATTATTTTCACATTAATTTGATTCATAAATTGTTTTTAAAAAATGAATTAAAGTTAAGAGTTTTTCAATTCTCCATTCATATTGAATTATCACCTTGACCCCAAATTTTGATATGTTGTAGCCTCTGTCTAGGTGCACAATTTGAGCATTTTTCTAAAGACATAAAAGATCTTAATTTTCTAAATTTTTATGCATTTTCTATTCAAATAATTATAGAAAATTGTATGTGGCTTAGAAAATTCTACAAATTATAGAAAAATGTATGTGACTTATAAAATTCTACAAAAATTCATATAATTTTCCTATGGCTAGAATAGTCTTAGAAAATAATTTTACGATTTTTAAGAATCAAAACATCACTATTTTGAGCAAACCTTAATTTGCTTAAAACATTTAATTTGAAGCACATAAAGATTAAAATCACTTGATGTTTAATCTCCACTATGGCGCATGAGTCACAAAACTTACCATAAAAATTTCAAGTCATTTGGAGATCATTTAATATTTTTAATTGATTTTTAGAAGTGACCATCAAGTTTGAAACTTAAATGATCTTTAAAAATCAAAATATAACTCCAAAAATTATGAAACTTAGTTTTTTGAGTTCTCTGATATTAGGGGGATTTAATTTCCAAGGTCTAAAAATAAAGATATCTATTTTTAAACCTTAAAATGATTTTTAAGGCTTAAAAATAGAATTTTCACCAAACTAATTCTAAAAAATCAAATAAAAATCAGAAAAATACAAAATAAATTTCTCTGGGTTCTCCGACCTCAAAGAGAGTTTCAAAAAATATAAAACATATTTTTAAACATATAAAATATTTTATTTTTATTAAAATATCCAAAATTTCAATTAATTCTAAAAAATCACAGAAAATTCAAAAAATTATGAAATTTTGGCCAAATGACTTTCTAGTCATTGGGCAAATGACTTTCTAGTCTAGGGCTAGCTTGCATAAAAATTTCAAGTGATTAGGAATTGTCCTGATTACCTAATTAAGAATTGTCCTTGTCTTCTTTTGGAATTTTCTTTGAAGATGCATATTTTTGCATAAAAATAATTATATAAATCAAATTAAACTTTAAAAATCCACATTTTCTTCTCTGATGTCTTAATTGACTTATCAATAAGGTTACATAAAAATCCCAAAGTCATTTGACTTTAATTTGACAAATTATGAAAGTTTGGACCCTTACGGGCAAAATTGTAATTTTGGA
>NW_018218923.1:28302-28610 GCF_001263595.1 Phalaenopsis equestris
TGATATTAATTAACTCATTTGATGATTTGCAATCAAAAATGGGTTTAATTGGTAGGAACCCACTTCTTTTTGCCAAATTATAAGATAAGAGAATAATTCCCATAATTACCAAATTTCATTAGCATAAAAATGACTTTTGAATTTAGGGGTATAACTTTGTAAATCAATGATTTCACACCCTTATTTGATAATCAAAATGATGTTTAAATGATCTTGATAATGATCACTTAAAGTTTTAAAACTTTTCAAAATTAATCCACTCACTTAATACATTCACTTAGGTTTTAAGGACTTACTGGTGAACTTAA
>NW_018218924.1:0-5351 GCF_001263595.1 Phalaenopsis equestris
TAGTATTTAAAATTGAATGATTTAATGGTATGTCAAACAATTTTTTTTTTATATATATATCTTAAATTTCTATTTTGATTTTTACTTTTCATAAATATATTTATTTTTCTACAATTAATAATAATAATAATAATAATTTAAAAAAAAAATTTGAGAAAAAAAAAAGGTTTGAAATTATTTAAAATTGTCTATACTTAAAGTAAATACATGATAAAACACTCTCTCTCTCACAAAGATGGAACAAATATCACAACCAGATTTCCGAACATAAATATACATTTGGAGTCCAATGAAATCACGTCACGTGGAGGTGATACCACGTGGAGGTGACAGAAAAATAAAAAAAAATTGTTTTAGCACAATGTGCTATTCATGTGTTATTGTAGTGATATTCATGTGTTATTGTGTTCTAAGAATATTTTCGGTGTTATAATAACACAATAACACATTAATATCATCATAATAACACCTGCCTGAATAACATGTGAGGAATATTCTCTTGTGTTACTGGGTTAGATCACAAGATACTGGGTTAGATCACAAGAAAGTGAGTTTTTTTTCTGTTTGTTCGACGTGGAGGTGATTCATTAAACTTCGGAGTCAAGACGTAATAATTTTCCTACAAAGATGAGACTCAAATCGCCGGCCATGAGGTAATGACAACTCACACTCAAATAATTTATGGGATAATGTTAAATTCAGAACATGACAAAAAAAAAAAAAAAAGCTAGAGATTCTTAGGGATTTATGTAATAAATAGTTATTTTGTTGTATTTCTAAAAATCCTTCATCAATAGAGGCCTGAATACTGTATGTGACTCTTTTTATATAATACTTAAAACCACCTTTTTAGAGTTTTTAAGAACTCATACAATTTGAATGAAGTCCAGATACATTACTTTTTTTGTTTTTTTGAATGAGTCCAGATACATTACTATTGTAAAGTGCCATCCTCCATCACACCTTGGTTGCATCTATCATTGACCCAAGAATTTGAAATACTTTGTAAAATATGAAATGTAATTAAATTAACTCCAAATTTATTTACAAAAATAAACTCTTATATGATGGGGATGTTTATATGCATTGCATATTTGTTGGAGGGAATTCAAAAGTTCAAATGTTTGGTTAGAAGAAAAATAAATGCAATGTGAAATTTTAATATAATAGGAATTCTTATTCTAGTTCATTTTTAATATTTTTAAAATTTATTGGATTTAATCAAATTAAAAAGATACTACTTTTAAGTAAAGTGACTTCATTTCCCTCCACAATAATTCATCATTTCCATGCACATTGCTACCGCTGACCGCAACCACAGCCAACTGCCGATCGTCGTTGTCGCCACAACCAACAAGTTGTAATGATTTCTCAAGACATCCCCATCATGTTTTGAGAAGATTAGCACCTCAATGTTGCCTCATTAGCATCTTGACAATGCTTTTACAACTACTCAGTGTTGTATTCCAATTATTTCAATGTTGAGCTCTCTATTTTGAGAGCATTTTTACAACAAGTTTATAACACCTCAACAATATACTTTGATGTCATGGCACTGAGTTGTCTATTTAGAGAGAATTTCTATATGGCTTTTGCACCCATTTGTTACTACCTTCTTAATGGCTTGGTGCTTTCTTTCTAGAAGCTCATTCCTATTATATATGTCTTGAGAGAAAATTTCATAAGTGAGTAACACCTCAACCCGAACAATATACTTTGACGCCATGGCACTGAGTTGTCTATTTAGAGAGAATTTCTATATGGCTTTTGCACCCATTTGTTACTACCTTCTTAATGGCTTGGTGCTTTCTTTCTAGAAGCTCATTCCTATTATCTATATCTTGAGAGAAAATTTCATAAGTGTGTAACACCTCGACCCGAACAATATACTTTGATGCCATGACACTGAGTTGTCTATTTAGAAGAATTTCTATATGGCTTTTGCACCCATTTGTTACTACCTTCTTAATGGCTTGGTGCTTTCTTTCTAGAAGCTCATTCCTATTATATATGTCTTGAGAGAAAATTTCATAAGTGAGTAACACCTCAACCCGAACAATATACTTTGACGCCATGGCACTGAGTTGTCTATTTAGAGAGAATTTCTATATGGCTTTTGACCCGAACAATATACTTTGATGCCATGACACTGAGTTGTCTATTTAGAAGAATTTCTATATGGCTTTTGCACCCATTTGTTACTACCTTCTTAATGGCTTTGGGGCTTCTTTCTAGAAGCTATAGTAGTTTTGGTTGCAAAAGTATAACTTTGAGTGATCAAATTATTAAAAGGTGTGAACGATTAAGTTATTTCGGCTTTGTTGTTCAAAATGATGGTGATAAAGATGGGGATGTCAATAGTAGAATTCAAGTTGGTTGGTTGAAGTGGAGGAATGCTTTGGGCCTTCTGTGTGATAGAAAAGTATTGTTTAGCCTGAAAGAAAAATTTTATAAGAGGGTGGAGAGACCTGCAATGCTCTATGGCGATGAATGAAAATACATAAGAAAATTGTGTTATGTATGTAAATCTCGGTGTGAGATATGAAAACACATAAGAAATTTGTGTTATGTATGTAAATATGAAAATTTTGGCGCGTGATATGTAAATTTATAAGAAAGTTGTGCTATATGTAAATATGAATTTGTATGTGTAAGATATGTAAATGCATGAGAAATTCGTGCTATTATGTGTGAAATATGTAAGTAAAAGAGAAATTTGGTGTTATGTATGTAAATATGAAAGGAGTGAGTGTGTAAATACATAAGACAATTGTGCTATGTATGTAAATATGAAATGTTAGGTGTGAGCAATGTAAACAAATAAGAAATTTGTGTTATATATGTAAATATGAAAATTTAGGTTTGAGATATATAAATACATAAGAAATTTGTGATATGTAAGTTTTGGGTGAAGTTAGTCTAGTGTTGATTTTTGTTTGGTTAAGGATAAAAAAATTATGTAGTAATTTAATACTGTAATGGTTGGTTGAAGGCTTAGTTTGGGTGTTAATGAATTAATTAGTTGATTATCTGAATTTTTGGGCCATGGGTTTCAGGTATGAAGGGTAGGTGACCTGAAGTTTCAAGTAGGTTATGCAATGTGTAGGCGCACTTCCCCCAAAGAGACACCGCTTTCAGGGGACTTTGGGGAACACATATTAGAGGTTGTCATCAGTAGCGCTGACATGTACGATTGTCATCAGTAGCGCTGACATGTACGACAATCGTGCAACCAATCTGATGTCCCCCTTATGTTGCCCCTTCTCCCACTCCAGATCCTACATGGGCACTACCTCCCACTCCTGCACCAGATCCTATTTCTGCCCAAATTCCTCATCGAATGAGCCATACCACTTTTCTCGAGCACCTGAATGGCTACACTGCCGACAGAGTCTATGTCATGTCGGAGGGTTATTTGTAGGTCAAATATATTTTTTAGAGTAAATAATTTCAAATTTCATTCCATTTTATTATTTAAATACTATTTCATTTGTAGTTTCTACCATTCCAGGCCGCTCCTGTCGTGGTTCACGGAGATCATCAATAGTAGGTACAATCAACCATTTCTTACATGGAAGTAGATCCCGATTTTGCTTTGAGATATATAATTTAAGGAGTTTGAGGTATGATATGTCAATTTGAAATTGAATGTTATTTCCTGTCTTTTTATACTAACCTAACTTACATAATCTCTAATTTGCAGTGGTCTTTTTACTACTCGTCGGAACATCATAGTAGATACGTTTAATTTTTTAGATTCGTGCCAGGAATAGGCTCTGGGACATGTTTACTATAACGAGAAGAAGGGGCAGAGGCCCTCGTAGATTGTAGAGGAAGTTTGGACTGAGTTGAATCGAGCATGGGCTTCTTCGGAGTACCAGAGGAAGAGACAGACAAATAAGAAGAACCATATGACAGAGGGAGCAAGAGGGGCCGCACTCCACATTAGAGGTCGATCCCACACACAGAGAACTATTGGTGACTGGAATGATTATCTCAAATTGTATAAGCTTACATATTTATGTATTTATGTAACTCTTATATTTATCTAATCATGTATACAAGCCAAGTAGTTTGACCGAGAGCCATCTATTGCAGAGTTGCATGTCCTCACACATCGGCATGCGAACATACAACAGCGGGTATCTGAGCACTCTCAGCGTATCAATGTAAGTTTAAAAAATGTAACTTTCTATTTTTGTGGAGTTATTAATATGCCAATTAATATTTAAAATACAAATTAATATTAAAAATTTTTTCTTACAAGAGGAGTACGAGCGGCTCAGGAAGAGACTGAGGGAGATGGCTAGCCAGACACCATCGTCCGCCAACAATAGTGGTAGTCAGTCTACCACTGCTCAGTCTGATTTTAAGTTGTGGATGTAGGTGATGGGGAAGAAGGGGAGACTGTATGGCCTAAAAGCAAAAAGGATAACATTTGAGGCCAAGCTCTCCCATGGAGCTGTTGGTTCCCCCAGTAGCTCACTACAGGCTCTAAACGAGGAGCTAGTCAGGCATGTGATGATGATGAATGAAGGCATGAAGGTCAGCAAATTATTGTAAATAGTCTGACACACCTGACATAGAGTTTTGATCACAAAAAAAAGTGGAATATTAGTGCAGTCGAGAAGGAGGAGGAGGAGAAAGAGGAGGAGCAAGATGGTGTTGGGGATGAAGATTAGGTTTTTTTTTTATTGTTCCCGCGACATATAGGCTGATATTTTTTTTTCATTTTCACATAAACAAATTTTGATTCTTCTGTTGTAAACTTTGAATAGTTTAATCTATTCATTTTTAATCAAATATAGTTTTTTTGTGTAAATATGTTGGAGATTACTTATCCTATTTTATTGCTTGTTGTTGTTATTTGCAGGTATGTGAAAAATGGATCATTTTGCATTTTTTTTGTTTATTACAGGTTTGTGTCGAATTGATGTCGAAATATTCCGATGCTAAAGCCTACAATCAACATACAGTACATTCTGCTGCTAAAACAACGCAATAACGTCACAGCAGGCCGACGCTAATTACTGTCGGCCTATTTTGATAGTATTGCATCATTACTTGATCCGCCCCAATGATTATCACAATAATATAAGTCCTGGTAATGACACCAGAAACTTGATCCGTTCCCTAGCAAATTAATTAAATTTTTAAGATTAGGTATTATTGCTCACTTGGGTTTCTCATGCAAGCATAAATATTGATTCAGTAATTTAGGGCTCAATTGAGTCTAGAATATCGATCTCACAGGGAAGTGAAGTAGTTAATTCCTTAGAAAAAGTTTTAGTCTACTACTTTAGTGTCCTAGAATGGAAAATCGATAAAGGATGATTTTTTATTAGCTACTC
>NW_018218925.1:0-438 GCF_001263595.1 Phalaenopsis equestris
ATCCCATTTATTTAAATTAATATCAAATATTTTACGGTTGGCAAAGAGGGAAAGAAAGATTTGCGTCCATCCCACTCAAAATTTACATATTTATATAATTGAAATTTAAGTTTAACATTTATATACTATTTTAAGATTTACATCAATGCCACTCAAAATTTACATATTATATATTTAAAATCTAACTTCTAAAATTAAAACATTTGTGTCATAATCATATCACAATATATACAAAAGAAAGTATGTTTCACATTAAAAAGATTAATATGATTAATATTTTTGATGTAATGTTAAAAATGTAGATAATATATAAACAAATATTATAATTTATATATTAGATCTATAAATAAATATAAATTATATGACATGTCAATAATTCGCTCTGATTTTATCAAGAATAATATAGCTTAAATTCATTATCTTTCATTTTAAACCTCT
>NW_018218926.1:0-12909 GCF_001263595.1 Phalaenopsis equestris
CAAACTTTCCCAAAACCTTCAAAATCATTTCAAATTTCTCCAAAACCTATTTGAGCCCTTCCATTAAGCCCAATTTGGCCAATTTGACCCTTTTGACCAAAAGCCCCTAATTGTCTTTAAAGGCCCAATTTCCACAAATTCACCCTAAATGTCCATCAATTTTACCCCAACTCCCCCGAATTTCAATTATAAACTTCCCCCAAATTTCAATTATAAACTCAAATTAATCATGATCAAACTCAAATCAAACCAAATCCAAGTCCAATTGACCTACATTTGAATCCATATTCAACCCAAATAAAAAGGTCCAATTTTACCCAAGATCACAATTCCATTCAATTACCCCCCAAATCTTTCCAATTTCCATAGTGGTGCATTTTAATCTCTTTGAAACATTTCCACACATGAAATTGAATTCTCAATTGATCTTGATAAAACTTCAATTTCACCTAATTTTAACCCAAATCCAAAACACCCCAAATTTGCCCCAATTTAGCCATGTCTCCAAATGTCACCCAATTGAAAACCCAAATCCCGAAATTGACACCCATCTGATGTTGAGAACTCTTCATGATATTCCCCTACACCATTTTCAACGATCAATTTCAAGTTAACCTAACTCTAGCCCAACATAAACCCAAGTCTAGCCTAATAAACCTAAAATTGACCAAATGACAAAATCCATTAAATTGAACCTGCATATCAATTCAAAATCACTTCAAAACTTTTCTAAGCTCCTTGTGACAATCAGCTACCCCATATTTCTTAATCATTTGAGTCCCATGACATGGATATCCTAACCCAAACCCAACTTTAGTCCAATTTGACGCAAATTGAACACCTTCACCAAAATTGACTTTAGCCTTGCTGGCTGATACTAAAAAGTTGAGGAGTTGCCCGTTGGAAGCTGTCAGCTGCCAGAATTGAAATCCCATAACCCACTTCAGAAGGTCCTTTAATTTACATATATAATTTAGAAAAATATGAAATCAAACTGATCCCATATGTTTCATAGTTTAAATGAAAGAGCACTACACCACAAGCCATGTATCTATCCCAAAAGATAAACACAAGAGTTGAGAGTGAGGCTCACTCAAATAAACTAAGAAATATATGATATCCATTTATGTCTGCAAAATTATTTTTATTTTAAGCCAACAAGTTCCCCTATTTAATATGAAAAGCATCATATAAGGCAAAACCCCTATAGTTAATTACATCTTAGATAACCGAAGTCACCTAAGAAAATTTTCAATAAAAATTGGGGAATATTTTCAATAAAAATCAGGGAATATTATCTTCAAAGAGGTCAAAATGAAATTGATTCGAGGAACACCAGTTTGGATCCTATGGTTCCCTTGTTACGGTACCATTATTTTCTTTCAGATTCACTTAGTCCAAAGAATTTACTAAACTTAAATCAATGAGCTTCATAATTTCATTTAGACTATGGAAAATCTCATTAGCAACCGTAGGTTACCTCCTCCAACGGATTCCCAAAAATCCGATAGAGACGTCTTAATTTAGTTTCAATTGTTATTTTCTGATGTTTGTGATTAAATTATGAGTTGTCTTATATTTTGAATGTTGTGGAAGTGAATTTTATCTTGATTAATTTTAGTTTTGATTTTGTGGCTAAACTAGCAATTTTGGTTTTCATGAAGGGTGACATTGTTGTTTAATGTGCAAGCTCAAGGCAAGAAGTACAAACAGGTAAATGCAATAATTTAAAAGCGTACTTATCAATTCTTCTCGTTCCTCCTTCTGAAAGGTCAGTACTTGCAAGGCATGTATAAAATTTTGCAGGGAATTTAAATTACAGGAGTATATGAAGGTTTAGCTATCAAATCCCAAGTTAAGATTTTATTGAATCTCAAAAGATCCTAGTAGATTATTTTAGAACATAATATGGCAAGTCCAATTTTCCCTTCAGAAATTCCAATAGATTTCAAAATGCTTGAGGCATGACCCTGGACCACTTTGAAGATCTCTTAAAATATTTTGAGTTCATTCTGAACTTATCATATTGTTCCATTATTCATCGGAGGTCTAAGTGTGGTTGCCCCATTACTTAGTGAAACTTGACAATTTATTATCCTAAGGATAGTATACTCGATTAATCAATTGATGTTTCATTTAAGGTTTATGTGAGAGGGTGTCCCTAAGGCAAGTTTAGGTCATTTAAGGATTATGGTGCCCACAATTAAAGTCAGGCTTGCACTGTTTAAAGATGTTAATCACCAATCGGTTTAAGGATGTTAATCACCAATCATATCATCTTCTAAATCCAATCAATTGAGTGTAGACATCAAGCCTATATGACTACTAAGCCTTTAATAATCATTATAGGTGGAAAGGTGATTATCAAAATTTTGATTTAAGTGATATGTATTCTTATTAAAAGTTCACATCATCATCAATCTTAGGCTTAAAATAAGTAAATTATTATCTTTTCTATCTTATGCCCATCACTTAATAATCAATTGGTCTTAGTTGACTTCTAAGTCATGAAGATTAGGAGCATGATGTTTTTTTTATATTGTATAAGGGTGGTCATTGAGTTTCTAACATTTAATCTCATTGTATTTCAATCATCCAAACATGTTTATCAAGATCAAAATTACCCATTTTCCCTTAGTTAATCCTAAATTTTGATTAAGGCGTTTGATTAAGGCACAAAAATATAGAATGACTATTTCGTCCTTAGGGTGCTTCACCTCATAACTCATTAAAAATAACCCAATTGACTTTGAGCATTTAGAGTGTCATGTCCATGAGGTAATTACAATATTATAGGAGAATATGGGGGTTTCTCAAAACTTAATTTAATTTAATTATATATTTAAATTCAAAAAACAGAGTCTTCAAAAATTGATTTACTTAACTTTCCAAAATAAAGTTTTTATTTATGAGAAAATTATTAGAGGTTTCCTTAGTTCAAAGAAACACTTAAACAAAATTTTATGATTTTTTGAATTAAATTTTCATTATTATTATTTTATTATTAACAAGCTTCAATGATTTAAATAAATAGAAAATAATGTCTTAATTACCAAATATATATTTTTTTATTGGACTTCTCTGATTTCAAAAAACTCAGAGAATCAATTTTTGTATTTTTATGATCTTCAATTTGTTTATTATAATTATTTTATTGGGAAACTAAGGAAAGTTCACTTTTAAGCTTTAAAGATTTATTTTTTAACTTAGAAAGATTAGAAAAAATATTTCAAAGAGTCCCAAATGAACAGAAAACAGTTAGGCATATTTTGAAATATTTTGATACTTTTGAAATTTTTTATTATTTTTAATTATTTTAAAATTCAAAAATAATTTTTAAATTCAAAATAAGGCTCAAAATTATGCATTTTCTAAAAAATAAATTGTATTTTTCCCAAGTGCCTCTGATCACAAAGAACTCAAAAAATCACTTTTGATAATTTCCAAAGTGTATTTAATTTAAAATAATTATTTTTGTACAAAAATATAAGGTTTCTTAGAAAATCAACTTTAATACTCAAACCTAATAAAATAATTTTCAAATTTTTACAGTGGATAAACATGATTTTTATGAACAAATGTGGGATTGATTTTTGCTAATTTTTTATAGATATATAATTTAGATAAATTAACAAAAGATATTTACATTTTATTGAATATAATAATTTGTAAGATAGTTCACGACATCATGATATTTTTCCTAGACTTCTTTGACCATAGAAAACCTACTAAAATTATTTTCATAATTTTTAAAATGATATTTTAATTTATATAATTAAAATAAGCTAAAATGATCACAATAGATTGAAAATTAAAGTTAGAAGCATCGAGATGCCCTCTGACCTTAGCAAAATCAGAGAACGTCCCCTCTATGAAGAGGACTAAACCATAGAAATGTCAAAATTTAGTCATGGAGAGTTAAAATACCACAAATGATATTTAATTAATTAAAAATCATATACTTGACAAATAATTTATATTTTTAGCACACATTATTCTCCTCTATTCACTGAGAAAGAGAGTATTTTTTCTTTTATTTTTATGATTTTTTAAAGAAAAATATGGATTTTTGAAGTTCAGGCATTTAAAATAATTCAAAAATCCCTATTTTTCTACTTCTCCAACGCGGCGTGACTGGATCATAAGATGCTCCGAAAGTACATGTGGCACTCCCCCATTTGATGCCGTCAGCCATGTATCTACCATGCAGACCCCGATTTATGGACCATATCCTCGTTTGGCTTCATCAGGACTGTTCACTGGATAAACTCACGATCGGACAACATCCGTTCATCATCCCCAAGTGACCTAACCCATGAAACATTCAACTTAAAACCTAAGATCTTATTCTAGAGTCAAAGAATCACATGGGGTTTGTTTCTAAACCTTCATCTACTCAAGACGAACATATCTATACAGTTTATACAGCATGAAACACAGTAAATATGTATGGAGAATCAAAATAGGCTCGGGTTAGGGTTAGGGCTCTATATCTTTGTCTGAAAGGGGAGGAATCAATCAGATGGTTGTGGTAGCTTTGATTTGGTCCAACAAACCTCCAGATGAAGTCTCAAGCTCTGGTGAATTATCTATGTATGATTTCGATTAAACTCGATTTCAGGTGGTGGTCTGGAACTAGGTTAGAGGCAGTTTGAGAGGGGATTTTTGTGGGGGATCAACTACTCTCACTATGGGGATGGTGTGTGCACAGTTAATTTAAGTTTGGTGTACTGTGGAGGTGTGTGGAAGAATGTCCTAGTTTTGGCCTGATTTTGAGCTCGAAATTGAACTCTCACAGAGGGAACCAGAGGGGGAAGATGGTTAGCTTGAACATAAGAATGCCTGGAGAGTCTCTAGTGAGATTTTGGCAGAGATTCCTCAAGGATTTTAGTTAGCTCCCTTTTGTCCATGGAAGGGGTTGATTAAATAAAAAGGCTTGGGATAGCCACCAGGGTAATTGATGGGTGCAAATCGATGCTTAGGCGGAGGGATGGAGAGCTCTAGTGACCAATGAGATTTGGCCAGCTCAGGTGAGTTTTTTTTTGAGTTTTGGCCAATGGGGGCTCATTTGGGTGGCTTTTTACGGTGGTTAAGGAGGTGGCTAACGAGGGTTCAGTAACTTCTATGCTCAGAGAGGTTAAGAGAGAGTTAATTATGATTTACTCCCAATGGTAAGTGATGATGGCCAAGTATTTTCAAATAAGGCCCAAATATGGTTAAGGCCCTTAGTCCCTTAAATTAAGGGACCATTGGTCCATAGCTAACCTAGGTGGTTTAGGTGGGTTTAGGCTGGTCACTAGGGTCCAAATTGTGGCTGTAGTGACATTAATTTGTGACTTTGACATGACTAAGTCAATTTTAGTGAAGGGGTTCAATTTGAGTCAAAATGGCTAGAAGTTGGGTTTGGATTAGGCAAGTTGTGATATAAGGAAGAAGTTGTACATCTAGTATAAGGAAGAGAAGAAAGGTCTACCCTTATCAAAAAAGCAAACTCTAAAAGAGGGAGTACATCAATCTTTGGAACCGAGGATACTGCACTCTGAGAAGCTAGCCAATTAGCACACTTGTTACCTTCCCTAAGAATGCGACTCCAAATAATTTGTATATTCTGAGTAGCTATCATATTGGTAACCTGCTTGAGAAGGGTGACCAAGAACTAGAGGGGAGAGATATTCTCCTTAAAGACTTGAACCAGCCATGAGAGTCTAGCTCTAAGTTTAATCGATTCCAACCCATGGAAATAACTAAAGTTTCAGCATGTAAAGCATTAAAGGCCACCATAGAAACTGAAAATACAGGAGGCATCTCCCAAAATGGTTCCTAAATATGCCCCCAATGCTAGCATTGCTCATTTTGAAACTACCATCAGTTTTAATCTTAATCCTAGGTTGCATAGGTTTCCTCCAATGGACAAAAGTAATGTTTAAAGGAGAAGAGAGTGAGCTCTGTGGATCCTTAATGCATGACCACTCATAGTTTCTAACCTTATAGCCCATGATGTTAATGATCTTGAAAATATATGAATGACAGTTGATGCTGATTTGAGCAAAATTAGTGGCACAACCATCATATTTGTTGGTATTTCTTGCCATCCAAATGAATCAAGTAATGATGAATATATATATATATATGGGTTGCCTCCCACAAAGCGTTTGGTTTAACGTCGTCAGCTCGACGTACCAATATTTAATCAGGATTAATCAACATCAAAATTTCTTTAAAGTTTGGCATTTGCCCTTCATTATAATGTATCAATCGATGCTCATTAACTTTAAATATTATTCCACTTTTATGATCTTTAATAACTACAGTTCTATAATGATAGACTTTGAACACATTCATTGGTCCTAACTATCTAGATTTCAGTTTTTCTAGAAATAATCTCAATCTAGTATTATATAATAGAACCTTAGATCGGAAAACCTTTTGTCCAGGTTCAAATTTCATTTTTATAATATTCCGATCATGCCATATTTTCATTTTCCCTTTTTATATTTTTGCATTACCATATGCTTCATTTCTAATCTCCTCAAGTTCATTGAGTTGCAAAATATTTTCTCACCAGCATCCTTTAGATTAAAATTAAATTCCTTAATAACCCAAAATGCTTCATGTTTCAATACTAGTGGTAAGTAGCATGTTTTAGCGAAAATAAGTCTATATGTGGGCATTCCAATAGGAGTCTTATAGACAATTTTGTATGCCCATAGCACAGTAGCTAATCTAGCATACTAATCCAATTTATAAGGATTTATAGCTTTTTCTACGATTCGCTTTATTTCATGATTTGATATTTCTACTAGACTACTAGTTTTGGGATGATAAACAGTAGAGAATCTTTACATAACATTATATTTTCTAACAAATTTTTTGATTCTCTTATTTCTAAAATGGGATCCTCCATTCATAATAATCACTCTTGGCATTCCACATATTGTAAAAATGTTTTTATTTAAAAATTTAGAAATACTTCAAGCACCACATTTAGGTACAACAATAGCCTCTATCCAATTAGACATATAGTCAACAGCAAGCAGTATATATAAATTTCTAAATGAAGACATAAATGGTCCCATAAAATCTAATCCCCACACATCAAAAATTTCAAAAGTTCCATTGTATAATTTAGAGGCATTTCATTTATTCTAGAAATATTTCTTACTCGCTGACATCGATCACATGTTTTAATATATTCATTAACATCTCCAGAAAAAGTATGCCAATAAAATCCAGCTTGCAAAATTTTATGTGCAGTTCTACTAGTTCTAAAATGTCCTCCAAATTCTGAATCATGACATTGTTTAATTATTTATTTAGTTCTTCATAAGGCACACACCTTCTAATGGTCAAATCTTTACACTATTTACATAAATGTAGGTCATCCCAAAACTAGAATTTTGAATCAGAAATAATTGTTTTTAATTGTTGATTCTTTACATCTGGTGGTAAATATCACTCATCATAAAATTTACTATATCGGCATACCACAGTATATTCTTTATATGAATATTATATAATTGATAATTGTTCATCAGGGAAAGTTTCCAAAATTTCATTTGTAAAATTAGTTAATATTTCTTGTTCTAGTCTAGACAAATGATCAGCTATTTGATTATTATTTCACTTTCTATCTACTACCACAAAATTGAACTCCTACAGTATAAGAACTCATCTAATTAATTTGGTTTATCATCCTTCTTTTGCATCAAATAGTGATAGCCGAATGGTATGTATGCACCATACATTTAGCTCCAATTATATAAAGTCTAAACTTATCAAAGGCATAGACAACAGCTAATAACTCTTTTTCAATAGTGGTGTAATTAAATTAAGCATCATTTCGAGTTTTACTAGCATAATATATAACTTTAAAAACTTTATGATACCTTTTTCCTAAAACAACTCCAATAGCATGATCATTAGTATCACACATTATTTCAAATGGTTTCTCCCACTCAGGTGGAACTATTATTGGAGCAGTAATTAATTTTTCTTTCAATAGTTCAAATGCTTTTATGCATTCCCCATTAAAAGTAATTTTGTATCCTTTTCTAAAAGTTGGCATAATGACTTAGTAATTTTTGAAAATTTTTTTATATAACACCTGTAGAAACCAGCGTGTCCTAGAAAACTTCATACCACTCTAATAGTAGTAGGAGGCGTTAATTTCACAATAACTTTAATTTTTGTTGTATCTACTTCCATACCATTTTCAAAAATTTTATGCCCAATAGTGGTGTAATTAAATTGAGCATCATTTCGAGTTTTGCTAGCATAATATATTACTTTAAAAACTTTATGATACCTTTTTCCTAAAACAACTCCAATAGCATGATCATTAGTATCACACATTATTTCAAATGGTTTCTCCCACTCAGGTGGAACTATTATTGGAGCAGTAATTAATTTTTCTTTCAATAGTTCAAATGCTTTTATGCATTCCCCATTAAAAGTAATTTTGTATCCTTTTCTAAAAGTTGGCATAATGACTTAGTAATTTTTGAAAATTTTTTTATATAACACCTGTAGAAACCAGCGTGTCCTAGAAAACTTCATACCACTCTAATAGTAGTAGGAGGCGTTAATTTCATAATAACTTTAATTTTTGTTGTATCTACTTCCATAACATTTTCAAAAATTTTATGCCCAAGTACAATTCCTCCTACAACATTAAATTGACATTTTTTCCTAAATTAACACTACGTTGATTTTATGATATAGTTCCAAAACTTTTTCAAAATTGTTTAAAGATAATTTAAATAAAGTTCTGAGTACTAAAAAATCATCCATAAATAATTCTATTCCATGTTCAATTAAATCATTAAAAATTGCCATCATACTTCTTTGAAAAGTCACAGGTTCATTACATAGTCTAAAAGGCATTCTACAAAAAGTAAATGTTCTATAAGAGCTTGTAAATGTTGTTTTCTCTTGATCCTCAGGAGCAATCAGAATTTAGTGATACCCAGTATATCCATCTAGAAAGCAGAATTATTTTTTTCCAGTCAATATATCCAACATTTTGTCTAAAAATGGTAAAGGAAAATGATCTTTTTTGGTGGCCATATTTAATTTTCTATATTCTATACAAATTCACCAACCAGTATTCTATACAAATTCACTAGCCAGTAACTTGTCTTATTGGAATTAATACATCTTTCTCATTTACTTCAACTATCACTCCTCCTTTCATTGGAACACAGTGAATCATACTTACCCAAGTACTATCTGAATTAGAATATATAATTTTAGCATCTAGGCATTTTAAGATTTCTTTTCTAACAACTTACTTTCATTATTGGGTTTAACCGTCATAAATTTCACATAACTTAGCAATTGTTCCAAAGCTTCAATGGAAGGAATATTTATCGTTAACTTCTTAAGGATTTCTAAAAATCTTGTATCAAAAATTTTGTAAATTATTTATCTTTATTCTTTTGCTTTAGTTGTTGAGAAAACAGAGGTGGCAATTTTTCTAAAGAAATTTGTATTGGTTTATTTTCATCATCATCGCTTTCAATTTCTACCTTCTCCTCCTTAACCCTAAATGATAAGGATGGTTTTCGAGGGTGGAAAATATTTAGCCAAAGAGTTGTGATATTTCTCCCAAAGTTCTGATAGATCTAGGTGCTAATAAATTTAACCAAGCTTTATCTTTATCTCTTAGTGAAAAAGAAAAAAGTTTAAGCCTGACAGCATCATTAGAGACTATCATATTTAAAAGTAGCACATAATTCTAAAAAACTAACGAGGTGTAAGTTAGGATCTTCATTTGGTGTGCCTCAAAATTGATTGTTTTGTACCATTTGGATAATAGCAGGTTTAAGCTCAAATGAATTAGCAGCTACATTCGGATTGCAGCAAAATTAGAATTTTTGATAGTCAAGGGAAGTTCATTTGCTGTAGGATTAGCATAATCTTTTAAAGGTCTTTTTCATTATTCATTTATTTGATTCTTTAAGTGATTCACCTCTTCATTTAAATCTCAAATTTTTTTTGTTATTTTCAAAATTTTCTAATAGTACGTTCTAATTCTGAATCGTAAGGTAATAAACCTTCAAATCCAATGATATGCATAAACAAATATAATAAGTAAAGATAATTTTTTTAAAAATACTCTTAAATGATTTTTTTTATGATTTTTTATTTTTTAACAGTTTTTTTTTTATATTTCTTATTTTATATTTATTGTTAAATATCTTAATTTACCAAATCTGTTTAATTTATCATTATCTTCCCCGGCAAAGGGGCCAAAAACTTGATCCCAAAAATTATAGTTGTGTAAAATTAATAAAGTTGATTCTGCTTTGCAGCGATGCCAAAAAAACTTGGTTCGATAGTTATAAATAAGATATTGAAGCAATTTATGTTGGGAATCTATGCAAGTATATGTATCGTTATCAAGTAATACAAAACTTTTTGTTTAAGACCCAAATATCGATCTCACAAGGAAGGTTTAAATTCGACATGGTAATTTATACTAGCAAATTCACAACAATAAAGAAATTCTGCTACAGTAATTGCAAATTTTTAAGGTGCTATCAGAATTAAATTATCAACTACTAACAAGACTGTAAAGTAAAGTTAAACTATAACTACCAAACTATGTTTCTGTGATGAAGTTATCAAATATGAGAAAACATCTTTCCCCTTATAATGAGTTTTTGGCTAAATGAGAGAGATAAATGGTTAGAGTTTGTATCGTGCCAAATACAAGAAATTTTAATTCTCTCCCATTAGTAAAGTGTTATAGAGAATCATTGGTTAATCTTAGGTTTAGTCTCAAAATAGGGAGGATATTGGCTCTCACTCCTGAGCTCCCATCTCCCTTCTCCTGAAAGCTAACTCTTGCTTTAGTTCTTAAACACTAAGACCAAATTGGGGATTTTAGTGAGTCTCCCTAAAGTCTCAAATTCTTCGCCAATAATATATATTTTCCTATTTATTTGCACCCATTTTCATGAACAAAATAGTCCTTCATCAAATCGAATGTGATTCTCACTTTGTTGTAAAACTCATACTCCATTTCCAAGATAGTAAGTTTCACAACAGATGTTAACATTTCAATTGGCCACATCGAAAAGTAAATTAAGAACTGAGTGAAAAATCATCACAATTTATTTTATATTTTAAAATTGGCACATCCAAATTATTTCTTCATTTCACCATATCTCAGAGTAGGGAGAAATACAAAGAAAACTACTCAGACCGCATGAGAAAGATACAAAAAATACAAATTTCATAAATAAAGAAAGTTTATACAAAAATAATACAAAAACACAACTTATATAAAATTATTTCTCAAAGCAAATCCTTTGTAGCCTCTCTTGGACTTTTTCTCTCTTTACAAGACTCTTGATTTTCTCTTTAAGGATATATGGAAGACGAAATCTCTCACTTCTCTCCCTCTCTTAACAACTCCTACAAGAAAGTCAGACTTAGACTCACCACACTAAATAATAGAACACTCAAGTAAACTCAATTACACACTAACCCCCCTTTTTCTGATCAATTTTAGCTCTAAATAAAGCATAATGTCGGTTTTCCAAGAGGTGTGTTCAATAACTCTTCAAAAAGCATCCAAATTCATTGAACTCTCAATTTTGCCAAGCATTGACATTGGCATCGTGTGTTACCTTAGATGCCCACGATGGCGCCATCAGCGCCAGTGGTCCGAATTAAATCTTTTGATCTCCATCAAATGGCGTCATTAGTGCCCGATCTGGCACTGTCACTGCCCACGATGTTCTGGACTCCTAGTTCATGCTAGCGCCGTCGGCGTTAAGTATTTTTTCCAAAACAACAATTCCACTCCAAATTCCATCTATTTTTTGTTTTTTTTTTCTTCAAGTGCTAAAAATCATCAACTTGCAACAAAACCTGAGAAATACCTTCCTTTAAAGTGCAATATCACCAAAAATTAGTATAAAATATAGGTCTAAAAATGCATATATTTTTGGTGCATCAATCAGTGAGAGATACTTGAAGACATATTATGCTTATGGATACTTTGGGTTTAATGTACTTGGTGTTTGATATGTTTTCTACTTGTTGTGTTTTCAAACATGATGTACTCTTGTAATTTACTTATCAAGCAATAAATAATGTGCGTGTCACTAGACACTTAATTTTTGAACAACTTGTGTAAACCATTTTTGGTCTCTCTCTTATGTTTCTAAAAAAATATCACTTAAAATGCAAAAGTAAGGAAGTCATATGCTTCTCCTAAAACTGATTTCTGTGTTTTATTCAGGCAAGGTGGAAGTCCTTAGGTCGGCCTATATAAGGCAATCCTGGTAATTGGTATAAGAGAAGTTATGTATTTCTCTTATCAAATAATTTTGATCGTATTCTTTATGCATGGTCTGAAAACAAAATAATATCCATTTGAAATAAAGGAATGTGGTGAATATCATAAAAGTATTTACTTTAGTTTAATCTAATGTTGAACATTACTATGGTTGGAGCACCATGAGTGTTTGTTTTGACTCCGATGATGTTTTCTCTAATTTGCCAAAAAACGTGTCAATTGATCAAATCACTAAGTGACCTAACAAATACACATATAATCAAGAAAACTTTAAAACCTTATTACCTTTAGAAATTTCAAGTTGACTATGCTTAACTAAGGTTGATCTACGTAAGAGAAGCTTTACACTTCTTTCAAAAACACTTTAGGACCAGGCAAGGTGTAAGTTCTTTGGGTTTCCTATACATGGTATAACCAGCGGACAATGAAATGAAAGTCCATGGAGCTCTCTTAAAATGCATGTCATTCACTCACAATTCATGCAAGTACGAATCATGCTTGACCCATTCATCATAAATGAATGTGGTAAACACCCTTTCTAACTGGTATATATAAATATCTCTTTAAGGTTAAATGTCTTATGGTTAGTCTGTCTAGTT
>NW_018218927.1:0-3429 GCF_001263595.1 Phalaenopsis equestris
AGAGAGGTCAACAGTGGGAAATTCGAGCCAACTTGGGAGGGACCATTTGTCGTTGAGAAGGTCTATACAGGAAAAGCCTACCAGTTAGTGGACTTTTGGGGTGAAAGACCCATGTTACCGATAAATGGACGATACCTGAAAACCTATGACGCAACCTGATGCTACTCAATGTCGCGTACCTCTGCTTGCCTCTGCTCGCTTTGAATACTTGGAAATTTTGATTATATTAAGGTTATCTATGTGGACAAATGTCTATGACCGGGTACAAATTTTGTAATTAACCTCAATATAATGAAAATTTTGAGAAAGAAATTTTAAAACTTCATACGGTCTCTTTTCTACTTTTGAATTTAAATATTCTACTAAATTAAACGAGACTCACACATAAAATGAATAATTCTCTTCACCCAAACAAACTAAAATTTACTTTAATAAATACTTTGTTTTGTTCTTGTTCATGCCAATCGTCAGCCCACTGACGTTTTTCTTGTCGTCTGCAGAAAAATGTCAGGACAGAGGCTGATCTTTGCCTTCCAGGACGGTTGGAACCTCGCACTGAATGAAGAGATGGCGCCGCAAGGAGGTGTCATAGATTTCAATGTGGATTTCAACCAGGTTGATATGGACTACGAGGGTCCTCTAATGGACGTAGTCAGTAATAAAAAAAGGAGAGACTGCCTTCACTGTTGAGGGTGACCACTCAAGATAATGTGTCACAAAAAGGTAAAAACGTGATAGCGGAACAAGATCCGACGGAGGGGCCCAGCCGTCTGCCCTCCTTGGTAGCTACTCCAGCAAGGGACCTGATCGCCGCCCGTAGTGAACGATTATCGAATACTCCACTCCGCAGGATGCAACGCAGAAATGCCAGCCAAAAGAAATAGAGAGCCTTTCTGCGACAGGAACGCAAGCGCCAGAGAGACGTGAGTAGTTTTCTTACCCCCATTCCTGAGGGACATATTTACGACCCAGATCTGAGAAAAACTTCTACCAGCCTGCCCACTACAGATGAAGAGTCAGGATTTGTGACAAAATCAGATGTGCTCCCAGTTCCAGATATCTTATGCAGGGGTTGCCCCACATGCAACGTTGAGGTATCAATCGGGACGTTAGTCACGGGTGCATTTGTAGAATGCCCGGACTGCAACGTTTTGCATCTATAGCGTTTCAATACATTAGAAGAATACACTTCAAGCACCAACGAGTCTCAGACTCTAGAATTAGATATAAATGAACCATATATCCCACTGGGGACAGATAAGAGCGTGCCATGGAGCCCAGGATCATACATCCCACTAGAGGCTGAATCTCATATTTAGGATCGACCAACACCAGTTTGGGTTCCCACCGAGGCCCAAAGGAAGGAACATTCACGACAGCTGCCAACTCCTGGTATGGTAGAATACTACAAGATAAGCAGAGTAAATAAAATAGAATTCAAGTTCTATGAAGAAGTTCAGGGAAAGTTCGTCAAAATATTGGAAGGCCTGGAGCTATATACTAGGGTTTTCTCTGAAACTGATGAAAGAAGCATTCTGGACTGTATCTTCGACTTAAGAGATAGAGGTCGAGCGGGCCTTCTCATGGAGAGGATATATTCTGAGCCGAAGAAATGGATGAGGGGAAAGAGAAGAATCACCATCCAATGCAGCTGTTGCTACAATTTTACGAATGACAGACAGGGGAATCCACCTGGGATCCTTAGATACAACCAAGTGGATCCATTGCCACCGATGATAAAATGGATGATAAAGAGAATGGTCTAGTGGAATATTCTATCCGCTACTTGAGAATGGTCTAGTGGAATATTCTACCCGCTACTTGCATTCCCAACAGTTGCATCATTAACATTTATGAGGAAGGTCACTGCATTCCCCCACACATTGATCATCATGATTTCGTGAGGCCTTTCTGCACGGTCTCGTTCATGATTAAAAGCAATATTCTATTTGGAAAAGAAATTGATATAGTCGGCCCTGGTGAATTCAGAGGTTCTGTGGAGATTCCTCTTTCTGTCGGTTCAGTGCTTGTTCTCAAGGGCAATGGTGCAGACATTGCCAAGCACTGCATTCCAGGAGTACGACACTGTAGGGTGTCTGTAACCTTCCTCAGAATGGACGACAGTAAAATACCGTATGGATTCCAGCAAGACCAAGAATTGGAGTAGTTTTTTCCATACGAGCTATGAGAAGGTTGTACCTCTAAGTATATGCAAAGGGAACTCTTATCATGGAGCATGACTTAGAAGGTCTGCTTAATTAGGAGCTCAACATACCTGGTACAAAGGGTTCGCTTGCTTTCTTTTAACAGCATGACATGTATCTGATGTATGCAGTCTACAGTGTATTCATATCATGAGATGATTCTCAATGTATTTTAGCATGAGTTACATGATGTAGCTTTTTGAGGCATTAGCCTATGTCTGATTTATGGTATCTTTTTTTGGGAAATATTAATAGAAATTTCACTCAAATTGTGTCTTTTTGTTAGTTGCCCTTTTGTCCGAGGGATGAAAGCCGCGAACCCTACGATGGTTCAAAATTTCAATGAACAAAGAATGAAACAACAAATTTTCAACAATAAATAAAACACAAATGAAAAATAATCATAAATAAGTGAATAACAAAACAAATTTCTTTTAATAATCAACCAATTAAAATTAAAAATTTAAAAACACATTTTTTAAAAAATTAAATGTGACAAAAACAACAAGAAAATGAAATAAACTTGCTGAGTGGATACTTCCGTTTTAAGAATTTCCTACTCTTTGTGCGCGCAGCACAATCATCATTATTTACCTCAACTCTCTTCACATCCCCGCAAAATTTTGCTACTTCCGTTTTAAGAATTTCCTACTCTTTGTGCGCGCAGCACAAAACAAAACCTCGCAAAGCTCTACAAATCTTCTACAAAATCAACATTTTCACATGACACACTTCTGCAAACTCAACACCACATGCTCTTTGTAAATTTCAAATCACATCTTCAAATCAGTACCTAAATCCTGATCCTCACATTTCGAGGTCGATACCTAAATTTCGACTCTCTCCTCAGAATTTATACCTACATTTCAATTCTCACATATTTGAGTTGATACCTACATTTCAATTCTCACATCTTCGAATTGATACTTACATTTCAATTCTCACATCTTTGAATCGATACTTACATTTTAATTCTCTCATCACATTAATCGATACTTACATTTTAATTCTCTCATCTTTGAATTGATACTTAAATTTCAATTCTCACATCTTCGGAATCGATACTTACATTTAGATTCTCACATATTTGAATTGATACCTACATTTCAATTCTCACATCTTCGAATTGATACTTACATTTCAATTCTCACATCTTTGAATCAATACTTACATTTCAATTCTCTCATCTTTGAATTGATACTTAAATTAATTTCATCACATCTTC
>NW_018218927.1:3455-5530 GCF_001263595.1 Phalaenopsis equestris
GAATTGATACTTACCTTCAGAATTGATACTTACATTTCAATTATCACATCTTTGAATTGATACTTACATTTCAATTCATTGATACTAACATTTCAATTTAACATTTCAATTATCTCATCTTCGGAATTGATACTTACATTTCAATTCTCTCATCTTTGGATTGATACCCACATTTCAATTCTCACATCTTCAGAATTGATACTTACATTTCAATTCTCTCATCTTTGGATTGATACCCACATTTCAATTCTCACATCTTCAGAATTGATACTTACATTTCAATTCTCTCATCTTTGGATTGATACCCACATTTCAATTCTCACATTCTCATCTTTGGAATTGATGCTTACATTTCAATTCTCTCATCTTCGGATTGATATCCACATTTCAATTCTCACATCTTCGGAATTGATACTTACATTTCAATTCTCTCATTTTTGGATTGATAACCACATTTCAATTCTCACATCTTTGGAATTGATACTTACATTTCAATTCTCTCATCTTTGGATTGGTACTCACATTTTGATTCTCACATATTCAAATTGGCTTAAATTTCAATTCTCATTCCGGAATTAGTCCTACACTTCTGTACATTACATTTGATCGGTCCTTACATTCAGACACTCTCTTTTGAGAATGGAATTACATTTCAATTCTCATTCCTGAATCAGTCCTACAGTTCTGATTCATTATCATTGAGGTCGGTCCTTACATTCCGACACTCTCTTTTGAGAATTGACTTACATTTCAATTCTCATTCCCGAATCCGAATCAGTCCTACAATCAGTCCTACACTTCTGATTCATTACATTTGAGATCGGTCCTTACACTCCGACTCTTTCTCTCTCTATATTTTTGGATCGATATTTGACTCCCATCCTTTGGAAATCTTTAAAATTTCATAACTCAAAGTCCACTCTCCAATCTCTAGCGAGAGTCCCTACTTCTCAACTTGATTAAGCACACACCTGCTAATTCACCGGCCTAATTCCCCGGCAGAAACAAATCACACACACGACCCTACACATATCTTTGAGTCTGTTGACTTAGATGTTTTATTGGTTTTTGATGATCTCATCGGTCAATGCCAATACGCGCGGTGTACTTGCCCAACACACCACACCTATTGGGGGTCCATTTGTTGACCTCACTTTTGGTTAAGGTTTAATTTTTCCCTTTTAGTAGCCTTTTAGTAGCCTAAGGTCTTAGTAGCCTAAGGTCTAGCCATAGGATTTTCTTGTTGACTATTCTTAGAAAACTAGACATGGCTCCCTAAAAATTAGAAATTCCAAACTCTTCTCTACTAAACTTGAAGTTCCACATGTTGGTCTCAACCTCTAAGTACTTAGTAGGTGGGATCACTATGGGGGAAACTCATGATGAGTCACCCTTAGGACTGTTGAGCCTTAAGGTTAACCCTGGGTGTTGGTCTGGAGCTAAGGCACTCACTACACTCATCTACACTCATACACACCCACATTCACTCACAACCCTAAACTCAAATTTCTAGCCTAGGTCCCTTGTTCTTTTTGGGATACTCATGTAGATGGTCCTCTAAACCTACCAGCCCCAGAGCTATGGTTTGGCTAAGACCACTATGTAGATGACCCAAAATGGGGTTTCCATTGGTATATGGCTTTTTGGTGATGTTTGGTACCTCAACTATACCAAAATACCCATCTTGGCTTTTTGTCCTTAAAACACCCCCAAATTACCAAAATACCCCTCTTGGACCCAAAATTCCAAAAATTCAAAAAATTCCCAGAAAATGTCAATAAATCCTAAATATTCCCAATTTCATTTCTATAAACTATCACATGACCAAATTTGGCCAATTTCTCCAATTTGACCATCTTTAACCAAAATCCCCAAATTGCCCTTTAAAGACCCAAATTTGGTCTTTAACTGAAATCCAATTGAAATGTCCATCAATTTGAGCTCAATTTCAATCCTAAACTTAGATTAACTTTTGATATGATCAATTTAAACCAAATTCAAGCCTAATTGGCCCATGATTTGAGCCCAATTTTGATATAGGTCAAAACCCCAATTTTGACCACCCCAATTTTGAT
>NW_018218927.1:5719-6508 GCF_001263595.1 Phalaenopsis equestris
TTTCCCCCCAATTGATTGCCTTACCCTCCAAATTGTCATCCAATTCATGTTGAAAAATATTCATGACGTCCTTATTAACCATTTATAATAATCAATTTGGACTTAGCCCAAGGCTAACCCAAGTTAGACCCAAGCCTAGCCCAACATGACCAAATTGATTAAAGTTCAAAATTCCCTCAAATTGACCCTTCAATTGAGCTCAAAACTACTTCCATCCTTCACAAAAGTTGTTCCTTATGATCATATACACCAAATTCAAAAATTATTTGGGCCAATTGACATGGCTAGCCATGACCAAACCAAAGAATTGGTCATTTGCACCTATTTGGACCCATGCACTAAATGTAACCTAACCACCCTAAAGTCACCAAATTAACTCCACCCTAGCCATTCGTTGGACTTAGTGACCAGTCCAAGCACCATGAAACCACCTAAATCAAGCCATGGACCAAAGGTGCCCCAAATTAAGAGATATTATTTCCAAAAATGCACATGCTTAAGATATCTTTGCAAAATCAAAGCACATGTGCATTAAATTGTTGTGATGGATTCCTCTGGGTTCCCTAAGCTCCTAGCCACCTCCCCCTGGCCAACTGGCCAGCCTAGTGGACGAAAAAGCTCAAAACTGAGAGCCACCCCCATGACACCTGACCCAAATTAAACCTAGAGGCCAGCTCATCCAAATCAAATTGAAGAGCTCCCCTGCCCTCCCCCTAAGCACCACAATGCACCCAAACTTATGCCCTGAGAGCCACCCCATGACAATTTTTATAAAAACTCACCTCCCAC
>NW_018218927.1:7398-10814 GCF_001263595.1 Phalaenopsis equestris
GCTACGTGGATGGCGATGTACAACCAGAGCGCGCCATGCTTGCCTTCGGAGACGTCGTAGGATGAGGTGGCACGCGCGGTTTAAATAGCGGAGCACCGAAAGCCAGGACAGAACTCAACACACCTCCACAGTCCACCAAACTCAAATTAACTTCACCCACATCTTCACAATAGTGAAAGAAGCCAAAACCCCATAAAATCCCCCTCCCACAGAGCCTCTACTATAGCTCTAGACCACACCCAAATCCGGCCGTGATCGAATTCATACCTAGGCCTCACACCACAACATGGGACTCAATCCCTAGCCTCCTTAGACCCCAAATCTGGCCGTGATCGAAGCTTCACTTCTCAGAGCAAAGGTATAAAACCTAAGCACATCCCAAGCCTATTTCGATTCTTCATTTAATTAGGCTTAATTTAATTGCATGATTATAGTATGGATATGTTCATCTCATTTAGACGAGTCCATAGGATCAAACCCAAGGTGATTTAGTTGAGTATAGGCTGAGATCTTAGAGTTTTAGTGTGGACGGTCATAGGATCATTCTATCGGGGATGATGACGGGGAGTCGTTCGATCGTGCGTGTATCACATGGATGGCCAAGATCGAGCCGGACGACGCCTCGGGCCATAAACAGCGGGCCGAGAGGCAGCGTCCAACCAGAGCGTGCCACGCTTGCCTTCGGAGACGTCGTAGGATGAGGTGGCACGCGCGGTTTAAATAGATAAATAAGGCTTTTCTTATTAATTTAAATACCCTTAACTTAGAAAATTCATAACATTGTGTAGAAAAATCACAAAAATAAAATAAAAATACCCTCTTGCTCAGTGAACAAAGGAGAATAATGTGAAATAAATTTCAAGATCATTTTATGCATATTTTATTTTTAATTAATTAAAGACTATTTTGAATCATTTGATTCTCCATGCATATTGGCACATCACCTGCATGTTGTATTTTGGCATGTTGTAGCCTCTATCAAGGGAAATATCCTCTAATTTTCCCAAAGTGAGAGAAGGTTTCTATTTAGAGATCCATAATTTTTAAATTATTCCACATTATTTCTTTAAAATAATCATGGAAATTAGCATATTGATTAGAAAATCCGAAGAAAATTTTGGAAGGTCCACAATGACGAGAAAAGCTTTTGGAAATAATTTCATGGGTCAAATCATTTAAAATATCCTTAAATTTTACAAACACTAAATCACTAAAATAATTAATTTTGAAAAATATAAACATTTAAATGACTTGATTTTTGATCTTCACTGTGGTTTATGATCCAAAGAACTCATAAAAAAATTTCAAAATATTTTGAGTTCATTTGACAACTTAAGTTGATTTTTAAATATAAATACTACTTTTGACATTTAAATGATTTTTTAAAAAATCAAAATATAACTCAAGAAATTATGAAACTCAAAAAAATATGAAATTTAGTTTTTTGAGTTCTCTGTGATCAAGGATATTTTATAAAAAAAAATTATATTTAAAATAAAAACTTGATTTTTAACCTTTTTTAAATATTTAAAATAATTAAAAATTCATAAAAATCACAAAAATAATAAAACTCATGGAAATATTCTAAATTGCTCCCTAATCACTTAAGACCAATTAGAATATTTTTCCTTATTTTTTAAATAAAGATATTGAATTTCAAAGCTTAAAAATAATTTTTAAAAAGCTAAAAATGAGTTTTCACTAAAAATAATTCCCATAAATCAAGAAAAAATCAAAAAATTATAAAATTTTCTCCTTTGAGTCCTCTAACCTTGGGGAGATTTTTCAAAAATACAAAACTTAATTTTCACCACCTAAAATATTTTAATTTTATTAAATAACCCAAAAATTAAAATAATAAAATTAAAATAATTCTAATTAAAATAATTCTAGTAAATCACAAAGAATTCAAAAAATCATGAAATTTTGTCCAAAAGCTTTTCTGAGCAAGATCTATCTCCAGTAAAAATTTTAAAGGATTATAGTTTACGTTGGTTAAGTTAGGAATTTTCATTGAGAAATCTGATTGTTGCATGAAAGTAATTATATAAAATAAATTAAATTTTGAAAAATCACATTTTTTCCTCTGATGTCTTAATTGACCCATGAATGAGGTAGGATAAAAATTTCAAAGTCATTTGAATTGAATTTGACAATATATGAGGTTTTAGAGCCATAGGGGCAAATGTGTAATTTTGGAAATTTTGCCTTAATTAACATTTAGGCTTAATTCAAGGAGGGAAAATGGGTAACCTCTAATATTAATCAATTCATTTGATGTTTGAAACATTTATTAATCAATTCATTTGATGTTTGAAACACAAAGGAGTTAATTGGTAGAAACCAATCTCACTTTCTTAATTATGATTAATAAATTTCTAAGTTATTAAAATTTAGAAGTTTATTAAAATTAAATGATCCTGGACTTAGGGGTATGACTTTTGAAGTCAATAACTGTCCAATAATTAAAGCCAATAATTAATTAATTTAATACCCCTATTTTGATTTTCAAATAGACTCCAAATCATGAATAATGATCACTTAAAGTATGATTTACTTAAAGCTAATTAAAACACTCACCTAGGTCTTCAAGGCATAGTAGTGACTTAAGCTAAATCAAGTTTCATTTAAATGAGGATTAGAAAAGTAAATATCATGGAAAATTAAAACATCTTTCTAACACTACAAGCCCAATTAACACTACAAGCCACTACAAGCCCAATTAGGGTCAAAATTTTTCTAAGTGTTCCAACAACACTAACTTGCCTCTTTAAGGGTCTTCACCCACATAATTCTTAAATTGAATCACAAGTGATAATTACCATATTCTTAGGGATAATTGAGACATTAGTGTTCACTGACGATTAAGGGTATTTAGAGGATGAATTATTAAACAACATAATAAGTTTAAAAGAGCTCGGGATTTTCCACTAGGCAGTGAGAAAGTAGCATGGACCTGCTTCTTTCTCTAGATCTGTTGGACACCTCGGAGATCTACTAAACTTAATATATCTTGCTTGATGAAGTCATCCTTAATTGATCAAATAGGGACCCACCAAGATATGACATAGGGTTAGGAAAACTACGAAACTTTTACTTCCCTGTTTCATATAAACTATCTTAACCTACCTTTTGAGTTTCAGGTGGTAGAACGAGAAGACTCGCCAGGTACGCTTTTACAGGTTTCCAGTTTTCAGAGTTGTCTTTCTTGTACTTTCATACTATGTTTTTCATACTGTGCTTTCATACCTACAAACTTGCATGCTAAACAACGATGCCCCACCGCGTGAAAACTAAAACTATCAGGATAGACACAAAACCAAAACCAAAACAAAAACTAAGATCAAACAAGATAAAACTCACCGTCATAACATTCAAAATATAAAACAACTCAAAATTTAATCACAAACATCACA
>NW_018218927.1:11130-24005 GCF_001263595.1 Phalaenopsis equestris
ACTTGACACGCTAGAAAACTATAGCTAGTCGCGGCAGGAACTTGGAGTTATCCTAGTGGGCAGCACGGCCATCTTCAACAGCAAAACCTGTCTTCCCCAGCTAAACCAATCTTCCTTCTTTAGACTTAAACAACAAAGCCATAGGACTTCGAGGTTGCTTGCTTATGCAACGTAAATCCTCACATCATCTTTAGGCCTTTGCACAGCCCTGCTATACAATATAAGCCCCAACTCGTCTTAGGATTTCGAGGTTATCGTTTGTCATGACCTAAATCCTCATATCTTCCAGGCTATTTGTGTGATCCTTTTACATGAATGTAAGCCCTAACTAATAAAATTGGCAGAATGAAACACTTAAATTTTTCTCCTCAAAACTGAAGCCAAACACTAGGATAGTTTGGAAGTCACCGGGGTTCTCCTTTGGATCCATGACATCCCCGAGTTCTTCTTCCTTTAGATTCTACAATAAAATGTTCCAAATTTGAACCAATCCCCTTTCACACCTCTACGTCTGATTTAGTTGAAGAGTCCTACCCTTTAAAATTTCTTAAAGATAATATTTCTTGATTTTTATCGAGAGTCTTCTTAGGTGGCTTTGGTCATTTAAGATGTAATTAACTATAGGGGCTTGCCCTTATGGGAAGCATGTACGAACCCAACTTAATATAAACTCTATTTAATCCTTTATATTAAATAGGGGAACTTGTCGGCAAATACAAAGGTTTCGCAGACCAAACGGACGTCATACTTTCCTTAGTTTATCTGATCGAGCCTCATCCTCAAGTCTTGTGTTTAACCTTCGGGATAGATGCAGGATTTGAGGTAAAGTGCTCTTTCATTTTAAACTATGAAAAATATGGAGTCTGTTTGATTTCATACTTCAACATCCTTCCGAAGCGGGCTACTGGATTTTGATTCCAGTGACCGACAGCTTCTTACGGGCAACTCCACACCCAAAACTAGTGCCGACAGTTTCAAATAAAGCCGACAAAGCCCCAGGACACTATATCTCTTTTATTTGACTAGGATTGAATATGAGGTAAGGAGTCTTCAACTTATCACCATGGAGTAAGAGGGCAAGAGGGGTAGGAGGACTTATACCAACAGAAATGGAGTTTGCATAGATTCCTTGTCTGGCCAGCCAATTAGCAGGTTGGTTTCCTTCTCTGTATATGAAAGACATTTGGACGGTGAACTTCTTGTAAAGTTTGCCAATTTTCTGCTTCGATTGCATATGATGCCAAGAGGATAGCTGATCAGTGGTAAGCAAAGTGATCAGCTGTAAAGAGTCTACCTCAATCTACATTTTCTGCCATGTTACTTTCTATGCAAATGTAAGGGCCCAGTAAACAGCAATGAGCTCATATTCAAGAGCATCATTGGCCAATGTAGGAGCATGAAAGAATAGCAGACAATTGCCAGAGGAATTTCTGAAATACCCCCCACCCCTGCACCCCATTAGAGAAGCTACCATCAGTGTTAATTTTCAAGTGATAGTCTCAATTCTGTTGTGACTATTGATGGCACTTATCGAAGACAGACTTATGCTTGGGAAGTTTTTAAGCTGGATTAGCTTATTTAAGTAAGAAACACAGTTTCTAGTCACCTTGGTGTGTTGAGTAATCTTATCTTCATGTTTGTTGTTCCTACACATCCACAACAACCAAGCCACAATGAAGGGGATAGACTCCCCTTGTTTACTCAGAGGAATTTCTGAAATACCCCCCACCCCTGCACCCCATTAGAGAAGCTACCATCAGTGTTAATTTTCAAGTGATAGTCTCAATTCTGTTGTGACTATTGATGGCACTTATCGAAGACAGACTTATGCTTGGGAAGTTTTTAAGCTGGATTAGCTTATTTAAGTAAGAAACACAGTTTCTAGTCACCTTGGTGTGTTGAGTAATCTTATCTTCATGTTTGTTGTTCCTACACATCCACAACAACCAAGCCACAATGAAGGGGATAGACTCCCCTTGTTTACTTTTCTAGCTATGCCAACCAGCTTTAAGACTAGATTAGTCCTTATCCAAGTTCTCACCTTTAATCTTAGTAAGGAGTTCTTTCAACAGGATGTTGGTGGCTGGAGAAGGGGCTCTGCTAGGGTTTTTGGTAGGATGAAGGTTGGTGGCTGCTGGTTCAAGCTTGCTACTGAAGAAGTGCTTGTGGAGTTAGCCTTGCTGACTTCATTTGGTGATAGAAGGCTTCACTGGTTTTTTTTCTCTTCACTGCTCCTTTGAGTTTTCCTATGGTGACACTGTTACATTGGTTTTCATCCTTTCTTTGTTTACTAAAAACTGGGGAGGTGGTTTCTACCCACTCTTCTTGGTTATTGGTATTCTATCTCAGTCTAGTTTCCTTTGGTGAAGAAGACTTCGTTGGCTTTTTCCGTTTACTGATCCTCTGGATTTCTGAGGTGGCTCTGCCTGGCCTCTTATTTCCCTGAGGACAGTTCTTTGCTTTTCAGCTGAGTTTAGAAGCTCAGCTAGTTATTTTGGAGGGTGATGGCTACTTCCATTGACATCTCCACAAATTCTCAATGGACCAAAGCAACTTATGCAGTTGTGGTTGGAAAATAAAATGAAATTTTACAGGACTAAGATCAATTTGTATTCCCACAGGAATTCCACGACACTGCTGCTGGGAAAGGCTGTAGTCATTATATTCACCCTCTTGGGTCTAAAGAAGGTGAAACAGCTGTGTTCTTCACTAATAAGGAAATTGACTCATTAAAGGAAGAAGCTAAATTCACTTTGGTGGGAAAATTTCAGCTAGGGCACCCTAAAATTGAGTTAGTCAGGAGTTAGGAAAATGGATAATTGGGTTATTAGATGGGATGCACCTTCTATTTCAGTTGGCAGCTGAGGAAGACTATGCAATATTATTTGTTAAACAATCTATTATCATTGCTGGAATAAATATGAAAATTATAAAATAGACTCAAGGATTTGATCTTAGTAAAGAACCTCCTGTGGTCCCCCTCTGGTTCAAGCTACCTAACCTCCCACTCCCTTACATCAAATTAAATGCTCTATTTAAAAATTGTAGAGCATTAGGAACACCTTTAAGAGTGGATGCCCTTACATACAATAAGGCCAGACCTGGCCTTGCTAGAATAAAAGTTGAAAGAGGCATTACTCTCCTTGAACTGAAGAGAATTTGGATTGGATCTGATTTTGAAGGCTTCTGGCAGGAAATAATAGCTGAGCAAAAACCTTACTATTGCCAACATTGCAAAATGTTCGGTCATACATTAGATAAATGCTACAGATTACATCCCCCAAGTAGGAAAACTGCAAGAAGAAACCAAAAAGCTACTGAAACAATTACAACTTATGTTACAAGGAGTATTGTTGAAGAAACAATGTTAGACAACAGACAAGAAACCACTAGCACCACCCCCAAGAATCAATGAGGGTTCCTCAGATGCTGATCCTCTTGGAGAGCTATCAGAACCTAGCAACCATGATGAAATATCACCACACAGAGTAATCATAAAGGAATATATTGAAGTTACAATAGTCAAATCCTACATCTCCTTTGCAAGTTGAGAAGGGAAAGGAAATCATTACAGATCTCCACAATAAAGCTGTAAAAGACCCCATAATTACTGAAATGAAATAAACAATTGAAGAAATTTGGCAAGTTAAAACAGCAAGGAAAAGGAAAATGCCATTGACAGAAGTGCAGAAATTACAACTTGGGGCACACTCAATGAAGGCTGAAAGAGCAAGAAATAGTTCTCCTAATGATAGAGGAAGAACTAGATCAAGATCTCAGCCTTCCCCTCACCCTCCTCCTAATGATTAATCTACTTTGCTGGAATATAAGGGGGATTGCTAACCCTCTTTCCCAGTGCTTCATCTGAATTTTAAATATAAGTTGTGGTGCATTGTTATTCTTGAACCTATGGTTCACAAGAACCCCCAAAATCTAATTAAAAAGTTTGCTCGCTTTACCCATTTTAGTAATAATAACAATAAAATTTGGATTTTTTGTAGAAAGGAAATCAATTCAAACATATTAATTGATCATTCAAACATATTAATTGATCATATTAATTGATCATTCACAATTTGTCCATCTTTCATTCAATATGAATGGCCATAAGGGTGAAGCTAATTTTATATATGTTGGATGTACAAAGGATGCCAGAAAGGAGTTGTAGAATAGGTTGATTAACATCAGTCAACAGATAAATTCCCCATGACTGGTGGGGGGAGAATTTAATTGTATTACTTCTACTACTAAAAAATCTGGAGGGAGAGTCCCAAATTTAGTTAAGGTGAACGCCTTTACAGACAATATTCGCAGGGCCAGAGTCTTTGAATTGGGCTTCAAGGGGCCTGCTTTCACTTGGAAAAGGGGAGCCATTTGGGAGAGACTAGATAGAATGTTGGTAAATGATGCATAGTATAACCAATTCCTCCTCACCTTTGTTACTCATCTTAGTCTTGCTGGTTCAAATTATAGGCCTATGCTTATCAGCATTACCTCTACTGATAATCAAACCTCCTCCCCCATTTTAGATATCTCAACATGTGGGCAGCACATCCTTCTTACAACAAGTACATTGCTGATTTATGAAGAGGTATTTCACATCCTAATCCTATTATCAAGTTAAGTTTGCTGCAAATTAAAACTGCGAAAGCCCTCAAAAACTGGAGTTGGGAAACAATTAGAAATGTACATGCCAAAGTTCAAGAGGCAGAAAATGAAGTCAAGAAATTGGAGTATGAGGAACAGATTGGCAATGTGGAGGAAAAGGAACTGTTGACTGCTCAGAATAACCTTCTTAGTGTCATTGAATATCAGAAAAAATTTCTTAAATAGAAGGTTGCAATGAATATTTTCACAGATGAGGATAAAAACTCCTGATTTTATCATGCCTATATAAAATACAAGAGAAAGTGTAATACCATCCATGCTATTCAAAATGCTAATGGTCAGTGGTTACATGATGATGTTGATATAGCCAAAGATGCTATAAGTTACTATAAAACCCACTAAATAAAGAACATCATTTCAGAACCCCCATTGAGAAGGCAACCCCCATTGAGAAGGCACAGAACTAAATTATACTGCTAGCCTCAAGCTCACAGATATCCCCAATGAAAAGGAAATTTGGAATGCAATCATTTCAATTGACAACAACAAATCTGCAGGCCCTGATGGATTTACTGTTGAGTTCTACAAAAAGTCATGAGAGGTAATTAAGGCTGATGTTATTGGCGCAGTAACATGCTTCTTTCAAGGAAACATCCTTCCAAAGTATTTTTGTGCTTCCATCACTGTACTGGTCCCTAAATCTAATATCCAAAAGAATTGGAACCACATTAGGCCTATCTATCTAACCACTCTCATTAGTAAAAATATTAGCAAAATCATTGTTAATAGGCTACAGCCTCATCTTGATTACATAATTAAACCAAATCAAACAGCTTTTGTGAAAGGAAGGTCCGAAGGTCCAAAGGAAGGTCCATAATTGACAACACTCTATTGGCTCAAGAATTACTATAGGACTTGAATAAAACCTGTAGAGGAGGCAAAATGATTTATAATCTAGACTTAAGGAAAGCTTATAATACCATAAGCTGGGATTTAATAATGGAATTCTTAACTGCCAGAGGATTCAACACTGATTTCTGTCAACTGATTAGGAGGTGGTTACATAACAATGAACACTCTATTTTGATAAATGAACAATGGAGGGGTTCCTTCACTGCTGTCAGAGGTTTAAAGTAAGGGGACCCTTTACCACCCACCATTTTCATACTTGCTATTGATTACTTATCTAGAACTCTTGATGAAGCTCTTCTGAATCAAATCCACAACAAATCACCACAACAGATACCATCACGGATCCAATATAGCCATTACTCACTTAATGTATGCTGATGATATAATGGTTTTTAATGGTTTTTTCCAGAGCTAAGTTAGAAAAGTTTTCCATACACTCCAAAAGTTCCAAGCTCACTCTGGGATGTACTTCAATCCAGAAAAGTGTCAAATGGTCTTTTCTAAACATGCATCCTCTACTCATAAACAATGGGCATTTGAATACACTGGCTTTTCAATCTCTCAGCTCCCAATTAAGTACCTAGGGGTGCTTCTTATGATTGGCAGAACCATACAAATCTAATTTGAAGAGGTTTTGAATAAAATTTCAAGTCTTCTTAATGGGTGGACACATACTTTCTTATCCAATGGGGAAAGAATTACTTTGTTAAAGAGCATTCTTACAACCTTCCCTTCTTATATATTGCAAATGACTACTCTTAAGAAAAGGAGTCTTAAGAAAAGTACAAAAATCCAACTAGAAAGAATCTTTAACAAATATTTGTGGTCTGGCCAAAGATAGCAAATGCACTGGGCTTCTTGGAAAAAAGTTGCCAAACCTCAAATTTTTGGGGGAATTGGCTTTAAGGACCTTGACCAACTCTTTTAGATAAACATTTGTAAACTCTGGATTAAGTTTAGAACTCAAACCTCTATGTGGGAAAAATTCATGAGGGGCAAATATTGCAAAGATCAACATCTCATACAGGTTCTCTGGAAAACTGGGGATTCTAAAATTTGGTTGAAAATGCTGAAAATGAGACATATTGCTGAAAACACTTACGGTTGGGGATTGGGTAAACGTGATATTAAGTTTTGGCTTAATAATTGGTGTATAAAAGATTTGCTATCCCCTATTACCAATGCATATAATATTGATTTGAAAGTGGTTGATTGCTTGGATGGTGACGAGTGGTCTCTAATTAAGCTATCCATTATTCTGCAACCTCATTCTATTACCAAAGTGGCTGGTATAAAGTTTAATAGAAGAATAGTTGATAAAATTTTGTGGCAGGCAACTTCTCATAAAAGCCTTACCAAAGCCTTCTACTCCAAAAGTTTTAGTTAGGAGCAAATACCCTGGGGAGACACTATTTGGAACAAATTCCTATCCCCTTCTATGTCTTTTCCTTGTTGGAGAATTTTCCACAAGGTGATCCCTACTGATGACATTTTCAATTTAAAGGGATTGAGGGGTCCCTCTAAATGCTGGCTATGTGAGAAAGAGGAGTAATCTTTGATTCACTTATTCTTTGAATGTAACTTTGCTCAGAAGGTATGAAAACAACTACTGAATCAATTGATTATTGATGAGAAAGATCTTACCTCGGATAGGCTTGTCAATTGATGGCTGATTTGGCATAAGAGAAAATATGCTACTATTCCTTTCATTACTTATTAGTTCATTTGGATGGAAAGAAACAAAGAAAAGTTTGATAATGCCATCCCAAATGTTGGTAAAACTGCTGGAAACAGTCCATCTTACCTTCATAAGATGATCAAATGGAAAAGATTCCCTAATGTCTCTAAATCCTGCTCTTCTGATAAGCCAGACCCTATTCAAGTAATTAGAGTTTACTGTGAAACTCCAAAACATCCCACAGTGAAGATCAATACTGATGGAAGCTTTACAAAAAATTGAGCTGGAGTGGGAGGAATTTACAGAAATCACTTGGGTAAGTATCTCTGTACTTCTACACCCCAGTAATGGCCTCTGATGCCACTGAGACTGAAATTATTGTTGTGTATTGGGAAATTAACCTTGCCAATAAAGCTAATTGGTATAAGCTTTGGCTGGAGGTGGACTCTGCTGTAGTTATTCACCTTCTAAATCATGAGGAGGGATCTCCTTGGAACTACTTATATTGGATAAATAAAATCAGATATCTTAGTAGTAAGTTACAAATCCATTTCACATTCATCTACAGGGAAGGAAAATAGCATGCAAATTTGCGGGCTCAGCTTGGGTCACACTCTAAAGAGACTAATGTTGCTATAAACCACCCCTCAACTTATCAATGTCTGCTGTAAGGTGACATCCTGGAGGTTCCCCACTTTAGAATTGCATATCTGGACACATGAGTATCTTTGTTGTAGCTGTTTTTTATCCTTCTTCTTTCCTTTTGTTGAGTCATTGTACTTTTCCTTTTTTGGTGGGTGTTTTTTTTTGATCTTTTGGGGGAGATTTTGGGTTCTTGTATTGAACCAAAGAGGAGTCCCTAGTTTCTTTCTGCACTCTATATTTGCTTATTATTCTAACATGTAGGGAGTCAATAACAACTCCTTCACCCAATATATATATATATATCCTCTCGCTGTGGGGGAGGGCACTTCTCAGCAAATTCTTATTGGGGTTAGAACTAGAAGGAGGGGGAAATCCACTTCCTCTGGATGATGAAGTTTTTATGCTGGAATATTAGGGATTGGCCCATCCTAGATCCCTTAATAGAATTATTGCTCATAATAGGATGCATAAATTTTGGATTATTGCTATTCTGGAACCACTGGTTTCTAAATATCACCAGAGGATCACTAAAAAATTCCTAGGCTTTCAATATTTCACAAATATAAACAATATAATTTGGCTTTTCTATAGGAATGAAATTCAATGTACTGTCCTCAAGGATAATGAGCAATTCCTACATTTGAGTTTTACTTTGGGGGAGAATAGTGGCCTGACCACCTTTATTTAAGCAGGATGTTCAGCATTGGCAAGGCAAGATTTATGGAACTAGTTGTTGGACATCAGTAGCTCTCTGAATTCTTTTCGGCTTGTAGGCTTGGCATTTCCTAATGTAAAGAAATGGGGCAGATTGCCTGATTTGAATTTAGTCAGTAGTTTCAATGATCATATTTTGCTTGCAGCTTATTTGATTTGGGTTTTACTGGACCCAGATATACTTGGAGAAGAGGAAAGTTATGGGAGAGACTAGATAGAATTCTGGTTAATGATGCTTAGCTTAAGAAGTTATAATCAAACTTTTTTATTGTGATAGATTGTGTAAAATTTAATTAATTATAATCAATTAATATTTAGATTCTACACAGGTATACATATTGTTATTAAGTAATAATGGACTTTCTATTTAAGCCTCAAGTATCAATCATACGGGGAAGGTTTAAACTAGAAATGACAAACTTGCTAGGAAATTCATAGAAAATCAATTGAAATCACTGTCACTAATTTCAATTTTTGATATGTAATCAAAATTTTTGTCACTAATTTCAATTTTTGATATGTAATCAAAATTAAATTTCTAAACTATTATCAAATCAAATATGCAAAATTTAAGATAGTAAATACTTTATGTAATAGAGATTCTTATGTGAAAAAGCATCTTTCCCACTACAACGAGGCTATGGTAAAATGAGGTGAGATAAATGTTCATAATATGTATTGTGCTAAATAGGAGCAAATTTAATTCTATACCCTGATACAGTGCATAGAAAATCATTGGCTAATCTCAGTGTTTAGTCCCTAAATCCGTGGCTATGCTAGGAGGATATCGGCTCACACTCTAGAGCTCCGACTTCCCTTCATCTGAAGGCTAGCTCTCACTTCAGTTTTTAAATACTAAGACTCAATTGAAGCTTTTAGTCTGTCACCCTAAAGGTTCTCCAATTCTACTCCCAACAAAGAATATTTACTTATATTTTTGCACTTAATTTCATAAACGATGTTCTCTTTCATGGTATCAAGAGTGATCCTTACTCTGTTGTAAAACTCATACTCCATTTCCCGGATCATATGTTTCACAACACATTTTAACAATTCAATTGGCCAGATCAAAAAGTAAATTAAGTTCGGAGTTGAAAAATCATCACAAATTATCTTACAATTTAATATTGGCACATTCATATTATCTCTTCATTTCATCATATCTCAGAGTAGGGAGAAAGATAGAGGGAACTAATCAGACTTCATGAGAAAGAAATAACAAAACACAAATTTCATATATAAAAGAAAGTTCATAAAATACTAATAAACAAACAATACTTATCTGAAAACTCTTTGTCAAAGTAAATCCTTTGTAGCCTTTCCTTAGAGATGCAGGAAGTAGATATCTCTCACTTTTCTCCTTCTCCAGCACACTTACAAAAAGTTTAACACTAAATCTCACCACAAAAACTCTAAACTATGAAAACAAATCTCTAATTGACTCTAATATAGAAATGGAATGGAATGATGTGATGCAAAAAGTGAAAGTAGAGGAGTTAAAAATGTAGAGAAGCCCATTTTATGATGAAATTCGGCCCCAAATAGAGCTCAAGGTCGGTTCTCCAAGAGGTGCCTCTAAAAACTCTTCAAAAATTATCCAAATACATCGAACCTTCTATCCAAATACATCGAACAAAGTCATCCAAATACATCGAACCTTCTAGAAATGGGGTCTGCAACCGTTGGAGCCGGTCTGGCGCTGAGTAAAAAATCTCCACGTTAATTTGTTCTGCGTCGTTGGCGCTGCCAGCGTAGAGCATTTCTTCAAAAATATCATTTTGACTCCAAATTTCATCATTTTTGCTCTTTTTTCTTTAAGCCCTAAAAATCAACAACCTGCACGAAAACATAAAAATACATTCCATTAAAGTGCAATAACATTCCATTAAAGTGCAATAACATTCCATTAAAGTGCAATATCATAAAAAATAGGTAAAATACGGGTCTAAAAATGCATATATTTTTTTGTGTATCAAAATCCCCCAAACTTAAATGTTACTTGTCCAAACTTATCCCCCAAACTTAAATGTTACTTGTCCTCAAGTAACTCCTTTACTACATAAAAAATATGACTTATGATAAAGATCTTAACATTTAGACTTCCATATTATAGTTTTCCAAATATAACATTATAACTTAAGAAAAATTCAAAACAACTCCAGTTAATACTAAAGGTGTAAAGATATTCAATAATTAAGTCTAAGGTTTTTGATCCTTTATTTCTTTCAAGAAAAATTGCAATTTGTTATATAAAAGTCACTTAGCAAATTCATATGAAAAATAACTTCATAAAACTTTATTAATAATTAAGTTAACATTCAAATAAAAAGTTTAGAAAATGTGTTCAAATTTTTTTCTTAAGTTGATTCAAGTGAAGCCAATTTTTAATTACGCATCTCCTCAAGCTTCTCCCCATATATATATTTTTTCTTTTTCTTTTTCTTTTCTTTTCAAGATTATTTTTAATCCCCTTTTTCTTTTCATTCTTTCTTTTCTTTTTTTTGTTTCTTTTTTTTTAAATATGTCAGGATTACTATCTCTGGATAGCCTTTAATGATTTTGAACTTCACTATATTCTTCTTAAAGTTAGAAAAATTTTACATTTCCTTACTTAACAAATTTATATTAACTTAAAGATTTCATAAAGTTTAATTCTTTTCTTCTTACATGAATCTTTTAAGATTTTTAATACATCAAAAATACAAATTTCCTTTACTAAAAAAAGAAAAACATGGACTTATTCTCTTTTACCAAATATCTTAGCCCCTAGAATTAACCTTTATTATTGAAAATTTTTACTTAAATTTACTATATATTTAGAAACATAAATAAAGTTATCTAAAGTTAACCTCTAATATCGAAGGTCATATTAAATTTAAAATTTTGAAAATATAATTAAGTGAGGACAAAAAAAATTAAGTTTTTTCTCTCTTTCTAAAAATGATTTTTCTTCTTCTCCCCCAAAAGTTAAAATGTTTTTAAGAGATTTTTACATGAAGAGCTTTAAAAATGAAGGGTAAGAAAAAGCATTAAATAAAAAAAAAATTATACCTGTTGGAGATTCTGATTTTTGAATATAAATTTTGAAAATACTACAGGTGCTAAAATGAAAACTACAAGGCTAAAAACATTAAATTGCACATAATATATATAAAATTTACTTAGAAAGAGCCAATCACAAAATAGAACAAAGTGCTGAAAATAACAATAGAACTAAACTAAATTCTAAGATTAAACTAGATTTTCACATTACAGTTTCACAAAACATAACAACAAAGTCTAAACAACATCCCAACACAAACAATACAATCACACAGTACAAACACAAACAAGCAAACAAAATAGATCACCAGTCATCATCTTCCTCATCATCGACATCTAACTTCTGCTGCTGATATGGAGTATAAGTAGGGTGAATAGGGAACTAAACTAAATGGTCACCTCCCAGGTATCTCACTAAAGCATCATCATAAGAAACATCATACTCAAATTTCTGGTTAATCAGATCATCAGTGTGAGCATTTCTAGCCTCTATATTCTGTATCCTATGATCTTGCATCCTATGATCCATACTCAAAATATCTCCCTGTTGTATCATCATCTGATCCAACAACTCCCTGTTGCTTGGGTCACTTGAAGTAGGGGTCACTAGGGGTTCTAGAAGTAGAAGGAATATCCCTGGCCTATTATCCAATTATCCCATCAACATGGGACTCATAAGTCTTGATGTTCGCAGACCCAATGGGTCTCTGAGGCTTAATCCTCTCCTCATTAGGTCTAAAGTCAACTCTTGCTTGCTCACAAAGTGTGTAAGAAAGAGCAGAGTGTGCCAATCCACTAGTGGTCTCTCCTACAACAATAGATCGAATGTTCATATAAATGATAGTGCCTAAATTTATATCCATCACTTGTTAAATAAAGTAGTTTAGGATGGCTTTATCTTTGGTAACCTAACTATGACGGTTCGTCAGAATCATTCTTCCAGAAATAAAATAATGTCAGACTTTAGATACTATATTTAACATAGAAAGGGGAAAGTTAACTTTAACTCCATCTTTTATTTTCCAAGCCCCTTTCTCACTATTCAGAAAAGTAATAACTTCATCTAAAGCCTGATCTGTAACAAAAAAAGAATGATATCATCTATACACATCTTATACACATCTTCTACACAATAAAGCTCATTTATTTTCTTTAGAGTGAATTCTACCCTTTTTCCACGAACAAATACATAATCATGAGAAGCTACAGGAAGGTTGGCATAAAATTCCATTACAATCCCAACTATTGCATCGGCAGTAAAGGCAGTAAAATAACA
>NW_018218927.1:24051-66728 GCF_001263595.1 Phalaenopsis equestris
TGTTCAACTTCTGTTCAACTTCTCCTCCTGGATTTTTAAAACCTCGGTCCCGAATTACTTCCTTATTTTCAAAAATGCTATGAAATCGAGCATTGGCTCTAAAGCTAACAAATCTCTATTTGTCATATTCTACTTTCCTGTTGCTCGATCTAGGTGTCATAGGAAATTTAGAAAATTTTGAAAAATCTGAATAAATTCTAAAATTCCAAAAATCAAAATGTAAAATATTTTAAACTTCAAATCACTAAATAAGAGTTCATCACCAAAGGATTTTCTCAAAAATTTCTCAAAAAATTTTCATATTTTCGGATCCATGCAATGTGAGATTAATCCTTGGTGAAAATAAAAAAATTTTTGGTTTAAAGTGTAGCTTTTAGCTAGAGAAGATGAAATCTAAAGTCTTTTAGCCTCAAAATTGCCTCAAACTAGCCCAAAATCAAGCCATAGCCATCGAAACCTATGGTTGAAGATGACTTAAGCGAAAAAATTATTTTCATAGTACAAATTGCAAATTTTTACGGGTTAAAATCTGCTGTCGGGTTGAGGGCACCTTCGGCGCCAATTCCAGCTCCGTCGGAGCTGAAGGCCTGAAAAATTCCATATTTTGATTTTTTTTTAATTTTCAATTTCCTATCAACTTCTTCCAAAAATTTTTAGTATTTTAAACAAAAATTCTTATCTAACAATAATTCACAAAATATTTCACAAACACCAATTTTCACAAACAACAACAAACTAACTTTTATATATGAAAACACACTTTTGACAAACACAATTTTTAATTGCACAATCACACATATTAAACCAACTAATTATAAATCAGTGTCGAAATTAAACCACAACACTACAAGATATCACAAAACTATACACACAATCAAATTTCAAAATTCTAAGGCAAAAAGAAAACCAAACCAAATTAAATCCACACAATTACACTAAATATATATAATGCTCTAAAATAAATAGAGAATTTATAGTCTTCAATTATTATGCCTCTTCTTCAGTACTTTATTCTCTTTAGATATCTCTCGTAGATTGGTAATGAACATATAAGTTGTAGAAGAATTGTTACTAGAATTGATTTGTCGAATTTTCTTCGATCCACCCTTTTTCTTTAAACTTCTTTACTAATCCTACTTCAAAAGTTCTTGTGTGATCAAAATTTTCTTTCATTCTCCAATCTAGGTGATCAAAAAGGTATTTAAGATCTCCTACTGCATTCTTAATACTCTTAAGTTCCCTCTCAATTTTCTTCAATTTCTTTTCCAAAGCAAGCAAACTTCCAACTTTTGGTGGTATTAATGGAGTTGAAGCATGTGAAGAATGGAGTTGAATTAATGGAGTTGAAGCATGTGAAGATTGATCTATGATGGCTTCTATTACTTCATTTTCATTTCCACAATAACTTTCATCTATAAGATTCATGGGTTCTAAAGGTAATAAAGTATTTTCCCAACTTTCATATGGAACTTGGGCTTGACTGCAAATCAAAAGGATGGTAGATGGATGCCCAAGTCCATAAATTGGTCCATTAGTAAGGATACCTATAATAGATTTAAATATAATAGACCCTATATCAATGGGTTTTTCCATTTGAATGCAGTAATTTAAAATAACACATTCTTTGGTAACTCCACTAATTTTCACAGTAGGGAGTAATTTTGCAGCAATAAAGAAATGTCATTGCTTCGAAATTGGATTAAGTAATGAAGTGGATAAACTAACATATCCTTCATCTCATATCTCTCATATATCACTTTCATCCGTCAGAAGATTATACACGTCTTGTATTAATCTCGTGTAGGAATGAAATTTGTATAATGACAGATTGGAATGTTGTCTTTCATATACAACTCATTAATACTTGTAAGAGTAAATGGTACATCCTTACCTCGTACGAAGACAACCAACTACGAAGACAACACCTTGAGTAATTCCATGTAATTTTGCATAAAACTCTTTCATCACAGGTACGACAACCGAAGATGTAGTGTAACATAGAACTTCGAAAGCCTTTGCAGAATGATTTTATCAATTGGATCAATAGGAATGATCTCTCCATGATTAACAAAGCCTCTTTCCTTGATTAATCTCATCTTTGTAATAACTTTAACGTATAATCATTGCACGTCAAAACTAATAAAATTTCTTTTGTTGAAAACTCCATACCTCAAAGTATTTCTGGAATTGGAAGTCATGGAATCCAAAAATAGGAAGTTACTAGGCATCCAAGGGGAAGTTTAGGAAGTTACTAGGCATCCAAGGATGTTTCTGGGACTTTTTAAACTCGTTCTGGAGGTTATTATGAAGTGAAATCGCGCCAATACCCACCAAAAGTCATTTAAAACCGTCCACCGCACTCGGTACTGTCGATGCTCCCGATTGGCACTGCCTGCACTGATGTCTGTTATCTAGGGCGCAGTCGAAGCTAGTGGCCAAAATTGTAATTTTAATATTTTTATTCAATTCGATTCCAAATTTTCTCCAATACCAATATTTGACTTAATTTATAATAAACGTAGTTGTTTATGATTATTATCTACTAATATATAAGACACTTAACAAACTAAATAGTAATACATAGCAATATAAGTATGGGTTTCCTCCCATAAAGCTCTTGGATTAACGTCATCAGCCTGACATACCATTGTTTATTTGGGTTGACTTAACATTAAAACTTCTTTATATTGAGATATGTGCCCTTCATAATAATGTTTCAAATGATGCCCATTAACTTTAAATATCTTCCCAGTGTTACGATCTTTAATAACAACAGTTTCATAATGATAGACTTTAATCACTTTAAATGGTCTTAACCATCTGGATTTTAGTTTTTCTGAAAATAATCTCAATCTTGTATTATATAGTAGAACTTCTTGTCCAGGTACAAATTTCTTCTTAATAATCTTTCGATCATGCCATATTTTCATTTTCTCTTTATAGATTTTTGCATTATCACATGCTTCATTTCTAATCTCCTTAAGTTCATTGAGTTCCAAAAACCTTTTCTCACCAGCATCCTTTAAATTAAAATTAAATTCTTTGATAGCCCAAAACGTTTTATGTTCCAATTCTACTGGTAAATGACATGTTTTTCCAAAATTCAATCTATATGGGGACATTACTATAAGAGTTTTATAAGCAATTATGTATTCCCATAATGCATTATCTAGTCTAGCAGACCAATCAATTTTATAATGATTTACAGCTTTTTCTAAAATGTGTTTAATTTCACGATTCAATATTTCTGCTAGACCACTAGTTTGAGGATGATAAGCCGTAGAGAATCTATGCATTATATCATATTTCTTGATTAATTTTTTAATTCTCTTATTCCTGAAATGAGATCCTCCATCAATAATGATTACTCTCGGCTCCATATCTTATAGAAATCCTTTTAATTAAAAATTTAGAAACACTTCGAGCATCACATCTAGGCACAACAATAGCTTCAATCTGCTTAGACATATAAGCAACAGCAGGTAATATATATAAATTTCTAAATGAAGGCATAAATGGTATCATAATGTCTAATCCCCACACATAAAAAATTTCAACTTCTAATGTGTAATTTAGAGGCATTTCATCTCTTCTGGAAATGTTTCCTACTCATTAACATCTATTGCATGTTTTAATATATTCATTAACATTTCTAATAAAAGTAGGCCAATAAAATCTAGCTAGCAAAATTTTATATGAAGTTCTATTTATTCCAAAATGTCCTCCAAATTCAGAATCATGACATCTTTCAATTATCTGTTGAGTTTCTTCATAAGTCTCGCATCTTCTAATAATTAAATCATTACATTATTTAGATAAATATGGGCCATCCCAAAAATAGTCTTTCGAATCAACATAGATTAATTTCCTTAATTGTGGATTCTTGATATCAGGTGGTAGAATATCACTTACAGTATAGTTTACTATATCAGCATACCACAATACATCAATTTCATCAATACTATATAAATGTTCATGAGGGAAATTTTCTAATATTTTATTTGCAAAATTAGTTAATATTTCTGTTTCTATTCTAGACAAATGATCAGTTATTTGATTATCATTTCCTTTTCTATCTACCACAGTAAAATCAAACTCTTACAATAGAAGTATCCATCTAATTAATCTTTGTTTAGCATCTTTCGTTTGCATCAAGTATTTAATAACAGAATGATCTATATGCACTATACATTTAGTTCTAATTAAATAAGATCTAAATTTATTAAAGGCATAAACAATAGCTAATAACTCTCTTTCAGTAATAGTATATATTATTTGACCATTATTTAGAGTTTTACTAGCATAATATATAACTTTAAAATTTTTGTGGTGCCTTTGTCCTAATACAGCCCCAATAGCATAATCACTAACATCACACATTATTTCAAATGATATCTCCCAGTCAAGTGGTACTATTATAGGTGCAGTGATTAATTTTTTATTTAATAATTCAAATGTTGTTATGCATTCCTCATTAAAATCAATTTTTGTATCTTTTTTTAAAAGTTGGCATAGGGGATTAGTTATTTTTGAAAAAAAATTTATGTAACGCCTGTAAAAACCAGCATGTCCTAGAAAACTTCTCACCCCTTTAGCATTATTAGAAGGTGGTAATTTTTCTATAACTTGGATTTTTGCAGGATCTACTTCCATGCCGATTTAAGAAATTTTATGTCCAATAACAATACCTCTTGCAACCATAAATTGACATATTTCCCAATTTATGACTAGGTTGATTTTTTCACATATCTCCAAAACTTTTTTTAAATTATTAGGGCATAACTCAAACGAAGTCCCTAATACAGAAAAATCATCCATAAATACTTCCATTCCATGCTCTATAAAATTGCTAAAAATTAACATCATGCATCTTTGAAATGTTACAGGTGCATTACAGGTGCATTTTACAGGTGCATTGCACGGTCCAAAAATCATTTTACGAAAAGAAAATGTTCCATATGTGCTTGTAAACATTTTTTTTCTCTTGATCCTCTGGAGCAATTGGAACTTAGTGATATCCGGTATATCTATCTAAAAAGCAATAGTATTTGTTCCCAGCCAATCTATTCAACATTTGATCTAGAAAGGTTAAAGGAAATAAAGGAAAGTGATGTTAAAGGAAAGTGATCTTTTCTGGTGGTCATATTTAGTTTTGATAGACAATAAAAACCTGGCAACCAATTACTTTTATTATTGGTAATAATTCATTTTTCTCATTTTCTTTAAAAATCACTCCTCCTTTCTTCGGAACAGAGTGAATTGGGCTTACCCAAGTACTATCTGAAGTAGGATATATAATTCCAGCATCTAACCACTTTAAAATATCTTTTTTAACAACTTCTTTCATTAGTGGGTTAAATCTTCTCTAAGGATCCGCTTTAGGTTCATACTGTTCATCTAATAAAATTCTGTTCATATAAATTGAAGGACTAATTCCTTAAGTATCTGCTAAAGTCCATCCAAAAGCCTTTTTATACTTTTTCAACATCTCTATCAACATTTGTTCTTGAATTTCAATTAACTTAGAAGATCTAATAACAGACAATGTAGATGACTCTCCTAATAATACATATTTTAAATTGGTAGGTAATATCTTCACTTCAAGTTTAGATGGTTTAATACTTGAAGGAAAAAGATTTTTACTATCTTTTTCTAGCAAGTCTAATGCTTCAAATTTTCCCTGATTATAATCTAAATCTTCTTCTCTTACTTCAGCTTCAGTATAAAAAAATTCTCCTTGCTTTAATTTATCTTCAAATTCATTCTTAAACTGCTCATCATATAGATAATCAGCTACTTCCATCCTAAAACATTCATTATCTTCTTATATTGCAGGATATTTCATGTCTTTTGCTATATTAAATTTCACTTCTTGATCATTAACTCTCATCCTTAATTCTCCTTTTTGCACATTTATTATAGCTCTCCCTGCTACGAGAAATGATCTCCCTAAAATAATGAGAATCTCTTTATCATCCTCCATATCCAATACATCCTCCATATCCAATACTATATCATCCTCCATATCCAATACTATAAAGTCTAGATACTTTTACTAGCACATTACTTTTACTAGCACATCTTCTATAACTCCTTTTAGATAAGTTATTGATCGATTAGCTAACAAAAGAGTTACAGTAGTAGGGGAAATTTCTCTGAAGTACGTAAAAAATATAAATATTTAAAAATTGATAAAGGCATAAGATTGATACTCGCTCCTAAATCACATAAAGCTTTCTCGTAAAACTTTTCTCCAGTTGCACAAGCTATAGTAAAACTAGCAGAATTTTTTAATTTTTTAAGAAACATTTTCTGAATAATAACACTACACTCTTCACTAAGTGCAACAGTCTCATGATCTGTAAACTTCCTTTTTTTTTTAATGCATCCTTCATAAATTTAACATAACTTGTCATTTTTTCCAAAGCTTTAACAAAATGAATATTTATCGTTAACTTCTTAAGGCTTTCCAAAATTTTGAAAATTGTTTATCTTTATTCTTCTGATTCAATCTTTGAGGAAATGGATGTGGTAGGGAAGGTGATGGTTTTTCTATAGGTCTATGTGTTTTTTCATTTTCCTGTTGATATTTTTCCATTTCTTCCTTTTCTTTATCAACTTCAATTTCTCTTTGGATCCTTGTTTCAACTTCTTTTCCACTTTGTAATTAAATAGCTTTAATTTGTTCTTTATTTTAATCTTTTTGATTAACTTCCACAGTACTTTGAATAATTACAGAAGGTTTCTTACTAAGTGCAGTAGCAATGTGTCTTAGTGTCTGTGACTGGGTCCATTATTTTGTAACAAAAAAAAAATAAATAAATAAAATATTTGAACTTTGCACATCTAAATCTTCTTCTTTGAAATTTGAAATTTCTCTAAAATAAGTTAAATAAAATGCTTGCACATGTAAAATTTAAAATTCGCTTAATAATAATCTGGTATTGTTCTTGTTCATTTTGAAACTTCAGGGAACTGATGTTTTCCAATATTTTTTAGGAAAATGTCAGGTCAGAGGCTGATCTTCACTTTTAAAGATAGCTTAAATGTCACACTAAATGAAGAAAAGGCAGCTCCGGATGACGTTGTGAGTTTTGATTTGTACTATGGTCAAGTCAACATAGACTATGAGGCCCTCTGATGGATGTTGTTAGTCACTGTGAAGCTGAAGGACTACCTTCATTACTTAGAATCAGTGTCAGGGATGACTGCTCACTGAAGAGGAAGAAAGCTGAGGGAATAAATAGTACACGCGATGTAGGGAACTAGCCAATTACAGTCAATGATCACCATACAAATATGGGACTTAGTCGGCGTCATTGAAGAATGGGTTCTAGATGCGCCTTTAAAGAGGATGCAATGCAAAAATCCAAATCGGTGTAAACAGAAAGCTTTGCTTTGCTTGGAAAGCAATGTTCTAAGGAGGCTGCTAGGAATTAAGTTTGATTCATGAAGAGGAAGTCTACGACATGAGTCTAAAAGAGATTTCCACTAGCCCTTCGGCAGAAGAGTTAGATTTGGTGTGAGTTTAAAAGAGATTTCCACTAGCCCTTCGGTCGCAGAAGAGTTAGATTTGGTAACAGGATACACATCATCGGAGGTCCTTGAGGAACTTTATTTGGGATGTCTGATGTGTAACATCAAGATATCCCGCTCGTCATGGTCGATAGGACCATTTATTAATTCCCTAAAATGTAATGTCCTGCACCTGGAGCGTTACGAGAAATTTGTGGGGTGTATGGCTACAGGCATGAGGTTTAGGAGTGTTGAGCACCCAGATGTTGAGCCATACATTTAAAAATTGGCAGAGTCGGGACCATCTTGGATTCTTTCAGAGGTTTATTTTACGGTGCTGCCCTAGTAGTTGCGGATGATAACTAGGTCAAAGCTTGAGAAGATACGTTGGGTCTGACAGCAAGAGTTTGAATACTATGAGTAAATCCAGTAAAAATGCATCAATATCTTGGAAGGACTAGAGTTGCACAAAGGTATATTCTGAAAACGGTGTATTCTAAAGAAGTGATGAAAAAGGGATTTTGGACTGTGTTTTCGACCTAAAAAACATAGGTCAAGCAAAGTTACTGAAAAAGAAGACATATGTTAAGTCGCAGAAATGGATGCGAGAAAAAGGTATAATTATTATCCAGTGTGAATGCTGCTATAATTTTGTTAAGGACAAGCAATGGAACCCCCCAAGCATCTTAAGGTACAATGAGGTGAATCCTCTGTTATCTGCAATAAAATGAATGATTAAGAGAATGATTAGATGGGGTGTGTTACCAGTAGATTGCTTTTCGAATAGCTGCATCATGAACATCTACGAGGAAGGAGACTACATTCCTCCCCACCTAGATCACCATGATTTTGTCAGACCATTTTGTACTATGTCCTTCATGAGCATGACCAACTTTCTATTCAAAAAAGAGATAGACATTGTTGGAACCAGAGAGTCTAGAGGATCTGTCGAGATTTCCCTCCCAGTTGGTTTAGTCTTACTCTTGAAAGGAAATGGAGCAGATTTAGAGAAGAATTGCATTTTTGGAGTGCCGTGACAGAGGGTTTCTGTTACACTAAGAAGAATGGATGACAACAAGACAACATATGGCTTCAAATCGGATCCAAAATTGGAAGAACTATGCCGATATGAACCATGATATAACTGTAACTCTAAGCGCACCTGGAACGAACTCTTGTCCCGATGCGTGACTTAGAAGGTTAGCTTGATCATCAGCTTACCCACATAATGGACAAATAAAGAGACAGATAGACAGTTTTCACTCTTTCATACTGCATCAGAGCAACAAGTATGATATATGATGTTTTGGATGTACTCAACATGTTTCCTATTGATAATTTCAGCATGATCAGTTGTACCACTTATCTAAAGCAGAATTCATGAAGTTTCTTTCAAGATTTCAACATGTTTTTTGAATTGACTTTTTGTGCGATTGATTAAAATCCGCATAACCACGTGTTGGTCCTAAATTAAAATGAACAAAGAAAGATACAAATAAATTTTAATAGTAAAATTAAAAATCAAAATTAAAAGGTTAATCCATAAAAATCAAATTTAAAGAGATATCCAAATAATAAAAAAATGATAAAAAAAGATAACATAAGAAAAGTGATAAAATGATAAACTAATTCATCTTGAGCTTCGAAGTTCCACACTTTGCACTTTTGTAGCATGAATTCTACCATCTATGCTTTTTCACAATTCCCACAAAGTTTCACACTCTTCACAAAATCCCACCATTTTTTCCTCACCACAGTTAATCTTTACATTTCACATGTTCATAAACTCAACACCACAAAATCTCTGCACTCTTCTCACAATGTTCTTGGGGTCAGTACCTAAGTTTTGATTCCCTTCCACTACCTCTTGGGTTAGATGTGAGTCCCTAAGCTTTCCTTCCTAATGTTGTTTGTCACCTCTTAGGTTGGATGTGAGTCCCTCTGCTTTCTTTCCTAATGTGATGAAACTTTGAGATCAGTTTAGTGTCACCTTAATTGGAATAAGGCATCTAATTCTCTATAAAAATCTTTGAGATATGTATAAGTCTACCTTAAATAGAGCACAACATCCTATTCTCATATTCGAGATCGGTCTAGGGCCACCTTAAATGGAATAAGGTATCCTATTCTCTACACAAATCTTTGTGATAGGTATAAGACCATTTTAAATAGAGTACGACATCATATTCTCATCTCTTGAAATTAGTCTAAGACCACCTAAAATGGAATAAGGCGTCTGATTTTCTACACAAATTTTTAAGATAGGTATAATTCCACATTAAATGGAGCAAGACATCATATTCTCATCTTTTGAGATCGGTCTAAGACCACCTTAAATGGAATAAGACATCTGGTTCTCTATGTGAATCTTCAAGTTAGGTCTAAGGCCACCTTAAATGGAGCATGACAACCTGTTCTCATCTTATAAGATCAGTCTAAGACTACCTTAAACGGAATAAGGCATCTGATTTTCTACACAAATCTTTAAGATAGCTGAAGATGAAGAGTTGTTGCTTCATAAAATGGAGCACATCCTCAGATGAAGTTTGCTCGTTGAAGGAACAGTCTGGGTAACCTTTTAGATGAAGAGTTGTTGCTCGGTAATGCCGACCATAATCGTCCACTCTACATCTCCGTTTACATTGACAGATTTGTGTTGTCCAGAGTTTTAGTAGATCCTAGAGAATCACTCAACTTGATGAGTCTACGGACATTGAGCTGTTTGGACATTGAAGCTCAGGAGCTCACTACTGATAAAATGATGCTAAGTGGGTTCAACCAAAAGGGAGAAAGAGCCATTGGATCAATTACATTACTTATGAAGGTTGGAGAACTAGTAACAACCGCTAAATTTTATATGATTGATGTCAAGACCTCCTTCAATGCTCTACTTGGTCGACCGTGGATCATGAACACAATATGGTTCCGTGGTCTCTACATAAATGCATCAAGTACTATAATGAGGGACAAGAACATTACATCGAGGGAGATCTATAACCGTTTTTAGTGCATGAAGTTGGCATTCATGATGATGCCGCCTACTACGCGCCTCTGAAGAAAGCTATCTTCTCTCATGAAATTGTGACAAATAAAGGAGAAGATTCAGAAGAATCATAAAGAGGAAGCCATTCAATTCCGCTTCAACAATTTTCCACCACTCTTTTGCAACAAGTTGGTGGGTGCTGCTCTTTTATTTCGCACACCCGAGGTTGAGGCCGGGGACGTGGACGAGAAAGAACCAACTTAATTGTTGAACGGACAAGGCCAACCATCAACCTTGGTGATGAAGACAGTTCTGAAGATGAAATAATGATGACAAAATAGAAGAAACCTCAATATGACATATCCTTAGAAGATACGGAGAAAACAAAATATTAGACAATGTATGATCGGATAAATCACTATATGAACACCATGACCCTTACATCGATTCTCTCTCAAAAGGTTGAGAGTTCAGAGGTCTAGGATGTCCGTAGCACTGGTTCAAAGCTGATCAAATTTTATCATGCTTTTGCCTCTACTAATCTTGAAAATCATGTAAACTTTGATGATGATCCCAATGAATTAAGAGAAATGCCTTTTGGTTACTTTTCGCCTTGTGTACAAAAGTTAATTCAACAAGGACATTTGCCAAAACAAATGCCAAAAGATAAATTACAACTTTTTGAAAGATTATGGAATGTTAAAATTCGAACTCCAAACTCGAAAGTTGGTCTTGGATTTGGTATAGTCGGACCAGTCGATGATTCAAATTTTTGCATGGTTGTTACTAGTGAATCAGAAAAAGATTGCCTTGATGTGGAGGATGACTCTAATGATCAGCTAATAAAAGATGATTTGCTAGAGTTTTAGGAAAAAATAAAATCAACTATCGATGAATTGAAGGAAATTAACCTTAGGAACGAAGAACAACCCCGACCTACGTTTATAAGTTCTCTACTCAACGACAAAAAATCTTTAGAATTGATCATACTGTTAACAGAGTTCAAAGATTGCTTTGCATGGAGTTACAATGAAATGTCAGGTCTGTCAGCAAAGGTTACAGTTCATAAATTTGGGGTGAAAAAAAATATAACCCTAGTAAAACAAGCTCCTAGAAGAACGCGCCTTGAAATAGTGCAGCAAGTCATTGCCGAGGTAAAGAAATTACTAGACGCCAACTTTGTAAAAGAAGAGCAGTACCCTACATGGTTAGCCAACATTATGGTAGTTAAAATGAACAATTGACAAATCCGTGTATGTGTCGACTTCAGGGATTTGAACAAAGCATGTCTAAAGGATAAATTTTCAATATCGATACTAGAAATAATGGTGGATATCACTTTAACACACAAAACTTTTTCCTTCATGGATGGATCATTAGGATACAACCAGATCAAGATGGCTCTCGAGGATGCAGCACTTACAGCATTCAAAACAACTATCGGGATTTTCTATCACACAGCAATGTCGTTTGGCTTAAATAACACTGGAGCAACATACCAATGAGCTATTACAAAGATTTTTTATGATCTCATTCACAACCAAGTGGAATGTTAGGTGGATGATTTGGTCATCAAAAGCAAACAAAAAGTAGACCATTTGTACAGCTTCAGGATTGTGTTCAAACTATTACGACGATATGACCTTAAGATGAATCCCTTAAAGTGCGCCTTCAGCGTTACCTCCGGGATATTTATGGGATTCATTTTCCATCAATGGGGAATTGAGATTGACCCAGATAAGATTAAAGATACCTTGAAAAAGCCTCCTCCCAAAACTTTGAAACGATTACGTTCCTTTCAAGGGAAGTTGGTGTATCTGAGGTAGGTGTCAGCCTTTTTTGACATTAATTAGAAAGGACGCCAAATTCATTTGGGAAGAGAAATGACAATAATATTAATTACACCTTCTATTTTGGTAGTCCCTTTCCCAAAGGAACCTTTGATACTTTATACCACGGCCTTAGACGACTTGCTCGGAGCCCCATTAGCCTAAGTCATGCTATGGTAAAGAAAATGCATTGTACTACTTGAGTCGTTGCTTAATACCAACGGAGATAAGATATCCACCTATTGAGAACCATTGTATAGCTTTGATTTTTGCCGCCCAAAAGATTAGATATACATGCTTTCTCATAAGACTACCCTTATTTCAAAAGTTAATCCGTTGCAATATTTCATGACCCAACCAACACTCTCTGGATGTCTAGATGGTCAATGATTTTATTGTAAATTGATATAAATTTTGTTCCCCTCCATGCTATCAAGGGACATATTTTAGCAAACTCTCTCACTGCACATCCACTGTCAGCTGGGTCCCAACTTAATGATGAGTTACCAGATGAAAAGATACTGTAGATGGAATTCTCAAGCACACAACACTAGGAAATATACATCGACGAAGCTTTGTCAGCAAGAAAAGACAAAGGATCAGGAACCTTAAAAGGAAGAGCAACTGATTCTCTACATTAATCTTTAAGATAGGTATAAGACCACCTTAAATAGAGCACAATATCCTATTCTCATTACTCGAGATCGGTCTAAGGCCACCTTAAATGGAATAAGGCATCTGATTCTCTACACAAATCTTTGAGATAGGTCTAAGAACCACCTTAAATGGAGACCACCTTAAATGGAGCATAACATCCTATTCTCACCTTTTGAGATTGATCTAAGTCTGTCTTAAATGGAATTAGGCATCTGATTCCTTACATAAATCTTTGAGATAGGTCTAAGGCCACCTTAAATGAAGCACGACATCCTATTCTCCTCTTTTTAGATCGGTCTAAGGCCACCTTAAATGGACTAAGGCATCTGATTCTCTACACAAATCTTAGAGATAGTTCTAAAGCCACCATAAATGGAGCACGAAATCCTAATCTCATATTTTGAGATCAATCTAAGGTCACCTTAAAAAATATAAAGCATTTGATTCTTTTCAAGAATCTTTAAGATAGTTCTAAGGACACCTTTAATGGAGCACAACATCCTATTCTCATCTTTTGAGATAGGTCTAAGGCCAACTTAAATGAAATAAGGCATTTGACTCTCTACACAAATCTTCAATATGGGTTTAAGACAATCTTAAATAGAGCACAACATCCTATTCTCATCTTTCAAGATCGGTCTAAGGCCACCTTAAATGGAGTAAAAAATATGATTCTCTACACATATCTTTTAGATAGGTATAAGAACACCTTAAATGGGGCAAGGCATCCTATTCTCATCCTTCATAATCGATCTAAGGCCACCTTAAATGGAAAAGGACATCTGATTCTCTACACATATCTTTAAGATAGGTCTATGATCACTTTAAATAGAATAAGGCATCTAATTCTCTACACATTACTTTGAGATAGATATAAGGACACCTTAAATAGAGTAAAGTGTCCTATTCTCATTTCTCTGCACTTTTGTTACCTCTTGGGTGGGATATGAGTGCATATGCATTCCATTCTAATGCGATCTCTTCAAATATTTTTTGTCTTCTGAAATTAAAACTTTCTTTAAATCAAAATCACAATCCAAATTGAAAATTAAAGTTAGAAGTTCAAACTCAAATCAAATCTTCTCTGCGACCGTCAGTTTCCTTAATGTCTATCTTTGAAAATCTTTTGTATAGCTCTTTGCTTAAGTTAGCAAGCACAAATCATCTTCTGAATTTCAAATTCACTCTTAAAATTGACATTCTGAAGGTGCAACTTTTGATTCCTGCAGGAGTCCCTGTATACTCTACAGCGAAAACCTTCTTCACATTTTCACTCTTTGCTACTCCGAGTATGTAAGATTTTATAATGGTGTTGGTATGTTGATCTCATCGGTCAATGTCAATATGTGCAGTGTGCTCATCCAACACATCACATCCATTGAGGGTCCATTTGTTGACCTCACTTTTTGTTCAGGTCTAGTCTTTCTTCCTATGAAGCCTAGGGTCTAGCCATAGGACTAGCCTATTGAATATTCTTGGAGGACTGGTGATGGTACCCTCACCAATAGAAATTCTAAACTCTTGTTTCCTTATCTTGAGGTTCCACATGTTGGTTTTAACCTCTAGCACTTAGTAGGTGCAGCCAATATGGGGGAGCTCAAGAGGAGTTCCGCATAGGACTGTCTGACCTTAGGGTTGACCCTGGGTGATGTGGCTTGGTCTAGTACACACATACTTGCACTTAAAAAATCCACTTGCAACTTTGAACCCTAACCTACATATCTCTAGTTTGGTTCCCTTCCATCTTTGGAGACCCATGTGGGTGGTCCCCCAAACCCTTAGTCTTTAGCTTGCGTAGATAAGTCCAACACATAGAGAATCTAATGGGGACATTCTCTAGTCTCATGGCACTGTAAAAGTAATTCTATGATCAACATTTGCATCAAACCTCAACCTTACCTAAATCTCAAATTTTGTTCTTTTAGCCCTAAACTTCCCCAAAATTACAAAATTGCCCCTGGCTCCCTAAAAATTCAAGGTTGACCCAAATCACTCAAATTTATTAAAGAATCATTTCAAACCAATCGATACCATCAAAATTACTCAAAACACTCAAAAATTTTCATATTTACCAAAATACCTCCAAATTTCTCAAAATTACCAAAATGCCCGTGGTTGCTCACAAATTTCTAAATCCTCCAAAATCATTTCAAACACCTCAAAAACCAATTTTTAACCATCCATTGTGTCTGATTTGAATAAATTGTCTCACTTTGACCAAAATCCCCAGATTGGCCCTAAGTGCCTAAAGTCCCCAAATCACCCCCAATTTCCACTAAATTGATCTCAAATTTTCCCAATTTCAGTTTTAAACTCAAATTCATCGTATCATAACCCAATTGAAACCAAATTCAAGCTAAATTAAACCCAGTTCGAAAGTCTAAATCCAAATTCAAGTGAAATTCCTCAAATTGATCCAAAATCTAAAATCCCCCAAATTGAGCTTCATAATCAATAAAATGTCTCAAATTCAAATTAACATCAAATTCTAGGTTGTATAAATCCAATCTCAATCAATTCCAATTTTATTTGACTGGCCCATGATCAATTTCAAAATTGAAGTCCATCATGCATTTTAAAAGCCCACTTCATTAATTTGAAAAGGCCCAAATTGAGACCACATGATAAAAATTCCGTCTTCACCATCCCATGGTATCTAAATCTTTTCACCAAAGCATCATGCTAAATTTCACCATACATACATGTCTCTTTATCTAAATTAAGCATCATTGCATGATTTTTCTGAAATTCATAAAAATTAAAATTTTAATTTGCATGAAACATTTTCATGGCCTCAAACACATCATGACATGACTCATAAAGCCTTCCATAGCCACCTCAAAGTCAATTGTTGTCAAATTTGGCAAGTGGTGGTGACCACTCTTGGTTCTCTCCCTCACTTGGATTTAGCCTCATGAAACATTTAAATTCTTGCCCAACACTCAAACCAACCTTTTGGCTTCACCCAAACTTACTTGAGGACCTTAAAGATTTGCCTTAATCATTTTGGGGACATGATTAGCCAAGTGACCATGGAGTCAAACCAAAGCTAGCCTAAATTTCCAAAACTTCATCTTTCCATTGGATTTCGAACACTTTTAACCCAAATTGACTCTACCACTCAACTTCCTTGAATCACCTAAATTTGAGGGTGACATGACCTTAACCAGCCAGCCACCACAGCCATCGGAAAACACCACACCTAAATATGTCCAAATAGTCAAAACCCAAAGTTAAACTCACCTGAATTATCCTATTATTATTGGTCACTAAAACTCTTGTTCCCTCCACCTAAGCTGCTCCACTGCCATCTAGGCATGCCCTGATGGTAGCAATGGCTATAAAAATGACCCCTCCATGGCCAAGTGGGGATGATGATCAAAACCATAACAAAGCTCTGTCAAAATCTCACCAGACCTTTTTGAAATCTTAAGAAGCCAATCCCAATCATTTTCAGACCCTCATCTCAACTATAGGACCCTGATTTCATCACTGAAATTTAGGGGTTCTCACGGGAATATCACCAAGTGCCACCAAACCTCAAATTGAAGTGCTCTTAAGCTTCACCAGAGCTTAAGGAAAATCTTCCTACTCAAGCCCCATCAATTTAAGTACTCTAACCTAGCCCTAAACCAAGCTCAACTCACCCTCTGATCAAATTCATTCTTAGACCTAATCTCAGTTCAAATTGACACTTGAAGAAGGTGTGTCAGCTCGCAATGAATCTTAGAAATAAATCCAATTGACGTTGCACCTCTTGCACTAATGTATGGACTATTTTCTCCCAAACTGAGCTCAATTTGGTCAATTATGAAAAAAAACTTGTATTTCATACTTGATTAACTGTATAGATAGGTTCTACTTGAGTATATGAAGGTTTATAAACAAACCCCATGTAATTTGGTTGAGAATCGAGGGAGAAATTAGATTTAGAAAGCGAAAGGTTTACAGTTTAGGCCTATTAGGGACAATGACCAGGAGCCGTCCGATCGCGCGTGTATCAAACGGACGAATTCAATCGCTTCAGACGAGGAGATGAAATGGTAATGGCAGGACGTGTGGCAGCTTAGGTGGACAGTACAACGAATCAGGATACGTCGAGTGGGGCTTCAATGACTACGAGGATTGTGTGGCGACTGACTGGATTGAGTAGGAAAATAGGATTTTAGTTATTTATTTATTTCATGGAACTTGGAAAATCCATATGATTGTGTAGAAAATTAAAAAAAAAATTAAAGAAAAATGTCTTATTGCTCAGTGAACGAAGGAGAACAATGTGCAATAAAAATTAAATTTGTTTCACTTATATTTTATTTTTATATAATTAAATGGTCAAAAACTTATTTGAATCTTATGTCATTAAATACTATTCGCTATGATTTGAGATTTTGGGGGTTTAAACTTCCTATCCTTAGGTCTGTTTTATGATTTTTACAAAGCTAGAAAACACCACTAAGTGTGGAAGCCCTTAGTCTTAAAAGAAATAACCTCTGCTTCATTAAAAAAATAAAAAAAAATTAAACTATAAATTAGAAAAACACAGAAATTATTTTGGTTCGTTCACTATGATCAGAGAATCCTAGGAAAAATATAAATTAGAATTAAATAACCAAATATATTATTTTATGTAATTAAATTCTAAAAATAAAAGAGAAATATAAAAATTAAAGGAAAGTTATAAAAAACATAAAAATATCCCACACTATAATAAATAGTCAGATTAACTCTAAGTAAAAAATTAAAATTATTTCTAATTAATTTACCCACTAAACATAATTTTCTAAGTTAAATTTAATTTTTGCATTAAAATAATAATATAAATTAAATAAAAAATTAAAGAATTATAAAAAGTAGTTTTTTGAGTTCCTTATGATCAGAGGCAGCTAAGAAAAATAAAATTGAAATTAAAATAAATATTTGATTTTTTAGGTATATTTTAAATTTTTAATAATTAAAAATAATTAAAAATGATAAAAATCACTGAAATTGAAAAGTACCCCAAAATATCACAATTGGTTTCTTGGGAGCAATTAAAATATTTTTCCTAATTTTTTGAATAAATTTATAGTTTTTAAAGGCCTGAAAATGAATTTTCCATAGTTTTGCACCAAAATAATTATAATAAATAAAATATAAATCATAAAAATATGGAATTTGTTATTTTTGGGCTCCCTGAATTTAGAGATTTAAGAAAATTTAAAAGTCGATTTTCAATTTATATTGTATTTTATGTTAAATTAATACTCAAAATCATTAAATAAATTTAATAATAAAAATAAAATTCCAAAAAACAGGAAAATCTGTCATAGTGGTTCTTTGACCTACGTGAATCTCTAAAAATATTTCTAAATATAGATAGTTTGTTTTGATCGATTAAATGAATTAATTTTAAAAATCCCTATTTTTCAATAAAATAATTATTAAAATTTGAATAAAAATTAGAAAATTATAAATTCCCATCTGAAATTTAATTTGACTCATGAGTGGGGTACTATAAGGATTTCAAAGTCATTTGTGTTCTTTTTAATAAGTTATGTAGTGGGGAACTTTAAGGGTAAAATGGTAATTTTAAAATTTTATGCCTTAATTAAATTTTAGGATTTGTTAAAGGGTAAATGGGTAGCTTTGATCATAATGAACTCTTTTAGATTGATGAAACATAAGAGCTTAAATGGTAGAAACCAATGCCTCACTTTTCTTTAATGAAGGTATAATTGCAATTTCCCCAAATTATTATATTTCAGGAGTTAATTAAATTAAATGATTCTAAGGTGAGGGGTTAGATTTTAGAAAATTGTAACTAATTTAAAACCCCTAGTTAATATTTTGAGTGATATTATCATTGATAAGGATTAAAATTACCATATAATTTAATATCCCTGAATGTTATGAATTTATCTACTCAAAAGTCTTAAAGGCTTAGTAGTGAAGTAGGTTTAATTTGGATTTGCTTAATGAGGTTTAGGAAACACAACTAAGTGTTAAAATTTTGCTAACACTACAAGCCCAGCTTTAATTGTAGCTATAAAATTCTTAATAGCCTAATTTTGGCCTTAAGGGAACCCATTTATATAACTTTTAAATGAAACATTAAATGACTAATTACGTACCCCTACCATGAGACAATTAAAACATCATGTTCACTGAGCATAAGGTAGCCAAATTAATCAAAAACTGAACTTAACTTTGAATGATTACTTAAATAATTTAAAAAGTTCAAATGAACTCGGAATGTTTCAAAGGATTATGAAGGTCGTTCCAGGTCATGCTCCGAGCACACTTACGATCTTTTTGATATTTTGAAGAATGAATGAACCTATTATACCTTTTTCCAAATATCATCGATTAAAACTACTAGTGAACCATCAGTTTGCGAAATAAACTCAGTAGGGGTGGCTTGAACCTTCATTCCTGTTTCTTTTTTGTAATTTATTTAAATTCTTGCAAAATTATATATATAATGCAAAGCTAAAATTCAGTGGGAGTGTGAGAAGAGGACATCTACGCATTTCTGTTTTAGTACAACAATTTTATTTAGTTTACAACACATTTTCCAATCTGCACCTGTTTACTTTACTCTTCAAAAAGTTGAAATAAATCAACATGCCGCATCAAAATAAAAACAACTCTGTCAAAATCGATCAACTTTTTAAAAATTAAATAACATTTTCAAAACCAAAACAAAAAAAAAAAACCTTCCAAAATCGATCAACCTTTTCAAAATTAAACAACATTTTCAAAACTAAAATAAAAAAAAAAATTTCATCACATGTTTTTTTGAATTTACAGAAGTCCCTCGGATAGGCAACTCTAACAAGATCTCCCAAGTTTAAACGAGCTTCACAACTCGTTTAAGCTAAATAAATTCAAAAGAGAATAGTGGTATCAGAATGAGGGAACCATGGGATCCTAACCGGGGTCGCTCTGATCAACTTTAACACCCCCCTGTTGAACTAGATATGCCACTTAATTCTTTGAACCTTAGACTTTAGGATTTTTACATCGACGAGGAACTTGGAGCTAACGCCATGGGCAACACAATAAGTATGTACAATAAATCAACTTTGAGAGAGCAAACAGATCTACAACAACAATCTCTTCCTTAGAATTAAACAATAAGCCATAGGACTTCGAGGAAATTTGCTTGGAGTGACATAAATCCTCAACTTTATCTTTAGGCTTTTTCATAATTGTGTTGGGTAATTTAAGCTCTAACTTGCCTTAGGTTTCAAGGTTGTCATTTGTTGTGACATAAACCCTCCTATCTTCAAGGCTATTTGTATATTTGCGTCATGAAAATGTGAGCCATAAATAATAATAATTGACAGGATAAAACATTAAATAGTATCATCTCACCAAATTAAAGCCAAACTATACAATAACTTGGAAAGTCATTGAGGTTCTCCTCAATATCTATGGTATCCCTTAGTTTTTTTTCTCTTGGACTCCAAAATAAAATGTTCAAAATTTGATCTTAACCCATTGGACACTCCTTTGTCGGGCCTTGAAAATACTAACCTTTTGAAATCTTTGAAGGCGTGATTTCATGTTCTAAATCGAGAATTTTCTTAAGCGACTTCGGTTATTTAAGATATAATTAACTATAGGGGCTTGCCCTTATAGGGAACTTTATGAACCCAGCTTAATATAAAACCTACCTAATCGTCCATATTAGATAGATGTACTTGTAAGCTTATATAAAAAAATTGGTTCACCGACCAAATGGATGTCATAAATTCTCTAGTTTATTTAATCGAGTCTCACTAGTAAGTGATATGTCTATTCTTCGGGGTAGGTATGACACTTGTAATGTTTTGCTCTTTTATTTAAACTATTTTCTATATGGGATCAGTTTGGTCTCGTAATTTCAAAAATTAAAATATTACTTTTCAAAATCAAAACACTAATTTTCTAATATTCAATTTTATATGGATATTATATTAATTCAACTTACTTCCAAGATGAAATAACATATTTCTCATTGACACTAGCATTAAAAAATGCAAAAATTAAAAACTTCATCCACAAACATGGAATAAATTGGAGATATTTGAATTTTTACTACCCCAAAGCTGTTGGTTTGGCTGAGGCATTTAGCAAAACACTAGTCCAAATTTTGAAGAAGACATTGACTAATAGCCCAAGACAATAGAATGAATGATTGATAGAAGTCCTTTGGGCCTATCGTACTACATACTGAACACTAACACAGTCAATGCCATTTGCTTAGGTATATGGTTCTAAGGCAGTACTTCCTCTTGAAATGCAAATTCCTTCTCTCATAATTGTGGTTGCAAACAAAATAACTAAAGAAGAGAATGCAAGACTATGATTTGAAGAACCTGAGAGTTTGGAAGGCAAACGTCTACAAGCTCAACAAATCTTGAAGTATATCTAGTAAAAATGGTATGGGCCCATGACAAATTGGTCCGTCCTAGGACTATTCAGATTGGGGATTTGGTTTTAGTACTTCAAAGACCAATCCTCGCTCATCAAAATATAAGTGGAAAATTTGAAATAATATGGGAGGGCCCATATGTATTTGAAAAGACGTATTCGGGAGGATCCTACGAGTTGGCCAATTATCAAGAAGAAAGAGTTTTACCTCTAATCAATGCGCGGCATTTGAAAAAATATTAAGCGATATAAAAACTAATGACTCGTTTGTAAACTAGGAAAATAACAATAAAAAGAATTTTCAATTTTTTCCAATAGTGTCATTTTTGAGATTTTCTTCTTGCTTATCAAACAAGTGTTTGTGAGCATAACGTCTTAAAGCAAATAAAATGAATCTTCAGACAAAATTTCTCGACATTCACATTAATTTACCTAATACCAGGTCTGACATGTTTACATTAACCTATCATTTGCAAGAGAAATGTTGAACAACAAACTTTGGTTCACTATTCAAAGTGGTGTATGTTTTGCATTGGATCGTTGATGCATCGACAAAGGGTCAAAAATTCATTTTTTTGACTTTGATTTGAGAAAAGTTAAATTATTGTACAATGGGCCACTGTTATCCATTGTTAATAAAGAAGAAGCAGAGGGGAAGTCACCTGTGCTAGAATTCAAAACTAGACAATGATATGTCACTAAAGAAAAAGTGAACAGAAATGAAAACTTGATACTGGAAAACTGAAAAATGGTAGCAGTCGTTTCATCTAAAGAGATTGTGGAGGCATCCGTTGACAATATAGGCATGTTAATGGTCGTACCATTAACATGTAGGTATCCACTTGTTCGAAAAAGTTTTTGATGAAGATGAACAAGGAGCTATCATCGAACATGTAATTAAAGCGTGTGATCACAGACGAGCTGGACATCTAAAAAGGTGAACATACTCTAAAGCAAATAAATGGATACATGGAAAAGGATGAATAACTATCTAGTATGGATGTTGATATAACTATGCTAAGGACAAAGACGGAAATGCTCCAGGGATCCTGCAAAATGAATAAGTAGATCTTATGCCTACAGTGATTATCCAGATCATCAAACGATTGGTGGTTTGGAACATAATGTCATCCAGTTGCATTCCAAACAGTTGTATCATCAATATTTATGAAGATGGAGATTGTATCCCACCTCATAATAACAACCATGATTTTTAGAAACCCTTCTGTACACTATCCTTACTGTAAGTGTTCGCTAATGTTCGGACAAGAAATATGAATAGTAGGCCCACGAGAATTCCATGGTTCTTATCAGATCCTCTCCCACGAGGATCATTGTTAGTCCTACAAGGAAATGGAGCTGACGTGGCCAAGCACTGCATACTAAGTGTGAGCAGACAACGAATCTCAATAACAATATGAAGGATACGCCCAGACAAGTGTCCAACTACATATTAACCTTTGCCGGAACTCGAAAGATTGTAACCTCTGAGCACCTGAGTTATACTTAACAGGATTTATTCCAAAAATACCTCGGAGTGCAAAATATCCATGGATGGTCTAGTTGTATCAGAGATTACCAATATGACAACAGATGAATATGACAACTCGACATGATGTTTGATATATAATATACTACCAACATTATATGTTTTACTATATGTTTTCCTTTGTGATGAAATAAAACTCTAGTTTTGTTGTAAAAGACAAAATCCCCAGCTCAGCTGTTGATGATGCTTGTGCTTGTGCAGGTCCATAAAAGCCAAAAACATTGACATATATTTAAAATGACCATTTCAACTCATAAAATCAAAATCCCCAACAGGAACCTTGAATCAATACATTTCTCTTTATATGTCTTTCATAAATATACTGACATTGACATCTTCGAGTAGTAGTATAAGACTCATTTAGATGGATTATGACATCTAGTTTCTCTTTTGTTATCAAATATAAGACCTTTCTTACACGAAGTTATGACATTCCTTTAACTTATTTCTTTGGAATAAGATATAAGTCGCATAGCATTCCTTTTCCAAAATCAACATTTGACATCTTTGAGAAATGGTCTAAGACCTCCTTCAATGAATTGTGGCATCTACTTTCTCTTTACTATTGGATGTAAGACCTTCCTAACACGGAGTTATGTCATTCCTTCAGTATCTTGTTTTGGGATAGGAAATAAGTCTCCTGGAATTCCTTCCTAAGACAAAAATACCAACATTGACAAGATTGAGAAGTAGTGTAAGACCTCCTTCAATGAAATATGACATCTAATCTCTCTCTTCTTATTGGGTGTATGACCTTCCTGACATGGAATTATGGCATTCCTTTAGTATTTTCTTTGGAATAGGATGTAAATTGCAAAACTATCCTCTTCTAAAACCAACGTTGACATCTTTGAAAAATACTGTAAGACCCCCTTAAATGGAATATGGCATTCCTTTAGCACCTTCTTTTGGGAGAGGATATAAGTCTCCTAGCATTCCTTCCTAAGACAGACATGCTGACATTTGACATCTTTCGGAAGTAGTATAAGACCTCCTTAAATGGAATATGGCATCTACTCTATTTCTTTTACTTTAGGTTGTAAGACCTTCCTAAGATGGAATTATGACTTTCCTATAGTTTAATGTTCTTTATGGCTTTTTCATATGTCATGACATTCTTCTCCCCAGACGACTTAAAAGATCGAATGATAGACTACCTGATAAGGTATAATGATATTATTCTCCTCAAAATCATCGATAAACTGATAATTTCATTAGGTAAAAGGAATCGTTTCGATCAACGCAAATATGTGCGTCATAATTGTGTAGTATTCCACACATATTAGAGGCCCATTTGTTGACCTGACTTTTGTGAGAATTCTAAAATGACACCCGTAGACTCTGGCTTGAGTAACGCTCTAATTCAATATTCTCAAACATCTCATAAAGACCTAAAAAATGATCATCATGATTAATAAGAAAAGAAGGGTCTACCAACATTGACCACTTTGAACTTATCTAAGGTTCCCAAAACCCTAAAAACCAGATTTACTCCTAGTATACCTTTTCTGAGTTCAAACCACGATAACACCCCAAAACTGATTAGACAGTTGTGACAAAACCCGCATTTGATCAAACCCTGACCCAATGTTACAGCAACGATCATTTGGTCAGTACAGACTTCCAATTGATCCAAATGGTGAAATTTGGTCAAATTGGTCAACTATGGTCAAATTGGTCAACCCTTGTCAAAATGGTCAACTACAGTCACACTTGGTCAAACTCAACCATTTGATCAACCTAAACCCAGTATTAGTCAAATTAGACCATTTGATCAATCATGGCCCCATTGGTAAAACTTTGGCCAAAATTGTCAATTTTGAATCTCTTGGTCACCACATTGGCCATTTGCTCATCCATAGACCCAAATGACCACCATATGGTCAAGACATCATCATATAGTTAAGTTGACCATCTTGGTCAACCTTGGTCAAACCTAGGTCATACCACTAAATCCAAAGACCCCATGACTAAAATAACCATGACATGGTCAAGTAAGTCATCCTAGTCAAACTTAAATGTAAACTGGCCAATCATGATCAACCCTGGTCAACCATGTTCAACTTGGTCAAGCTTGGTCAACCTTACCTTTTTTGGTCAAAATTTAATCTTTTCATCAAATTAATTTATTATCTTATTAATTAATATTTAATTGATTAAAGAGAGTGAAAATAAGGATTATAAGACCTAGAATTTAAGTTTAAAGTATTGATTTAAACCCACGGCAAGACAAACCCATGGCTACTCAAAAATCATATTTTTTGCTTAAACCCAAAATTCACTACATGACAAATGGCTAATGGGTCACCCATGACCCATGACACACACCATGACATGACTAACATTCATAAATGGCTAATGAGTCATGACCATTAGCTCAAAACAAAAGTCATCATGAAGGCATCATGAAGGGAAGAATGTGGTGGCATTCTTTCATGAATTTTGGAATGAAGATGTAGTGAACTTATCATTCACCTCCACTTTCATCCAATGAAAGACAAAACCTACCTAAATCCTTATCCAAGACATGATTAGGGTCAACATGATCAAAGCATAAAAAGAGGAAATGGAGAGGGATATGTGTCATCTCTTTCCAAGTCATTGAATGATCAATGAATCCATATGGGGGAGGCTGATTCAAATTCTTGTCAGTAGCCTTATCCACCTGCCAAGTTACCCATTGGAGAAGAGCCAAAACAAGAACTCAAGCTTCATCTTAATTGAAGATCACACATGGATAATGCCTTAGGAGATACACCCATAGTAATCCTTGGTCAGGAGACTTATCTACAATCATTAAACAGCTGATAGCTTCAACCCTAAATGATCCCAAGCTCTATAGCCACCTTTAATGGCGATTAAAAGGGCAACCTGTGAGCTAAAAAGAAGAGATAACAACCTGCATTCCACAATTTGATAAACCCATAACACCAAACTTGTTCCCCAAACTCTGAGGAGTTGATCCCCCATGAAATCAGCCTTGGGCATCCACTGATATGCTTTAATTTTGGAACTCAATTCCATGACAAATTTTGGGTTTGACATAAACCTCATCAAAACCCCAAATTAGTTCTTCTAAAAGCTTCCCTAAGATTTAAGGAGATAATCCCAATGAAAATTGGCTTTCCCCATAGGCTCCAAGCCAATGTTTTGTGAAGTCGTGGTCCCTTTTCATTGAACTCTTACTCAGGCCCAATTTCAACTCAAATTGAGTGAAGGGCAAGCATCCAGAGCTCAAGGTGAAGCTTTGGAACCATTTAATCAAAATTCCATCCACTAAGGTCTATGAATGGGCTTAAAGCCTAATTTTGGCTCGATTTTCAGTCATTATGAAAAGAATCTTCACTTCATGGCTAATGATCCGTATGGATGTGTTCGCCATAACGAGATGATGCTCTAAAAACAAAAAACTTTTGATTTTGATGCCAAAACTTGGGAGATCTTAACCTAATACAAACAATAACTCTCGCTTCATCTCCGTTTGGGACAATGAACCAATGTCGTCCATTTCTGTGTACCAGAATTGGACGGCCCCGATTGAGCTAGACCATGATTCTGTTCTTAAGAAACAAACAGAACTGCGGGCCACGTGGTTATCCACATGTAAAGTGTATCCAACCAAATCGCGCCGCATGCACATTTGATGGATCCGAGGATCCAGTTAGTTGCCAAGTGTATAAAGAAAAAATTCAGGATTTTCTATTTATCTAAATTTGTAAACCTTCAAAAAAACATATCCGGACATAGAAAAATAACAAAAATATGAAAAAAACGCCCCTGGATTCATGAAAATGAAGAGAAAATTATGGAATTGAAATCAAATTTTAATAAATTATATTTAATTTTTAATTAATTAATTACTCTCTAGACATATTTAATTATTAAAAATTATTTATAATTTCCAAAATTATGAAAATTTTATGGATTAACCTTTAAATCCTTAGGAACATCCTCTAATTTTTCCAAGGCTAGGAGAATTTCCTAGGATCCAATTTTCTATTTTCTATCAAATTTTGTAATTACTTTCAAAGTAATTATGAAAAAATTAAGAAATTGGGAAATAAATTTGAAAATGGTTAGATAATTAAGAGTGAAACTTTTAGACTCTATAATGACAATTTTTAGCCATTTGAAAATTTAAAATGACATTTTCATCACTTAGGGTCAAAATTGTAAATTTCAAACTTACATTTTAAACCCCATAACTTTTTAGGCTTGGACATTAGCCTTAAATGACATATAGAATTGACCAAGTCCCAAACCCTATATTTAAACCCCACTCTAGATCAAAGATGAGCCCAACCCCTGACCAACATATGGTCTTCTTATCTCCTCTAGACTATTAGGTCTAACCCCTATATACTCAAGGTAAAAAATCGAAATGTCAAAATCAATTTCACATGACATTTAGGTCTAAACAACTTAGACTTAATCTAAATCCAAGACAGACTAGACATAAGCAATTAAGTTCAATCTAGGTGTGCCCACAATTACTTAGGTCAAAACCTAAATTAGACCTAATAGAACTCAGTTAGACCTTAATCTCATTAGATTTAACATCATCAACGCTAATAGGGTCAAAACCTCAATTAGACCTAATTAAATCTGTTAGACCTTAATCACATTAGGTTTAACTTCATCAACCCTAATTAGGTCTAAACTCCAATTAGACCTAATTAACCTCCCTTAAGCCTTAATGACATTCGGCTAAAAATAATTAATCCCCATTTAGGTCCTAATCTTAATTAGAACCAATTAATCACCTTATACCTCAAAAACATTAGGTTTAAGACAAATTAAACCCAAATTAGGTCAAAACCCCAATTAGATCTGATTAACCTATTTTTAATCCTTAATCACATTAGGCTTAACACATTAAACCTGAATTAGGTCTAAACCACAATTAGACAACGTTAAGCCTTAATTACCTTAGGTTTAACTCAATAAATATAAATTATGTCTAACCCTAATTAGACCTAATTAACCACATTAAGCATTACTTGCATTAGGCTTAATTAACCTAAATCCTCAATTAGGTATAACCCAAATTAAACCTAATTAAACCATATTAATCTTTACTTACATTAGGCTTAATCAAACTTAAACCTTGATTAGGTCTAACCCTAATTAGACCTAATTAAACCACATTAAACCTTACTTACATTAGGCTTAACTCAACTTAAACCTCAATTAGGTCTAATCCTAATTAAACCTAATTAAACCATATTAAGCCTTACTTACATTAGGCTTAATTCGACTTAAACCTCAATTAGTTCTAACCCTTATTAAACCTAATTAACCACATTAAGCTTTACTTTTATTAGGCTCAATTAACCTAAGACCCCAATTAAGTCTAACCTTAATTAGACCTAATTGGCCACATTAAGCTTTACTTACATTAGCCTTAATTAATCTAAAACCTCCATTAGGCCTAACCCTAATTAGATTTAATAAAATCACATTAGGCCTTACTTACATTAGGCTTAATCAAACTTAAAACTAAATTAGGTCTAACCCTAATTAGACCTAACTAACCACACTAAGCCTTACTTACATTTGACTTAACTAGCCTAAGGCCCCAATTTGGTCTAACCCTAATTAGACATAATTGACCTGATTAAGCCTTATGTTATTTAGGCTTAAATCAACATAAACTAATTAGGTCTAACTTTAACCAAACCTAATGAAACTAATTAAACCTTACCCATGATAGGCTTAATTAAACTTCAAACATAATTAGATTTAATCGAAATTAGATTTAAGTTAACCCTTAAGTATTAACTACATTAAACTTGACCCAACTTGAACCTAACTCAACTCAAACCTTCAGGTTCAACCCAATTTGAACCTAAACCAAATCAAACTTTTAGGTTCAACCCAACTTGGACTTAATACAAACCCTTAGGTTCAACCCAACCTAAGTTAAGCTAAACTATAGGTTAAACCTACCAAAATTAACCTAGACTTTAAGTTCAACCAACATTGAACATAAACTGACTCAAATGTTATTTTCAATCTATACTGAAACTAAAAATCAACTCTAAGTCCTAACCACATTAGACTTAAAACTACTTAAAATTTTAGGTTCAATACTGAACCTAAATCAATCCTAGGTCTACCTACATTAAAATTAAAAATCAATTTTAAGTCCTACCTACACTGAACTTAAAAATATTTCATATCTTAGGTTCTATCTACATTGAGCCTAGCCTAAATCAATTTTTAAGTTAAGTCTTACCCTTAGAAATATTTCATTTCCTATGTTCTACCTACATTAAACCTAAATTAATTTTTAAGTCCTACCTACAATGGACTTAAAAATATTTCATACCTTAGATTCTACCTACATTAAAACTAAATCAAATTTTAAGACATACCTACATTGGGTGTAAAAATATTTCATACTTTAGGTTCTACCAACATTGAACCTAAATCATCCTCATATCATAAGTCATAAAAAAATTAGGCGTAAATCCTTTTCACACCGTAATTTCTACCCAAATTGAATCCAAACAACATGAATCTTCAATTTTTGCCAATATTAAACCGAGATCTTAGAACGAATCTATTGGACAACAATCAAACTTCCTTAGGTCTAACCAAAATCAAACCTAAAATAAATGACATCATAAAAATTCTTCAAACCTTAAACAGAAAATCTACTTTAAAAGACATTAAAACTTAAATTTGAACCTAAAAGGCAATTTGGTTTGAGAAAATATTTTGGAGGAGGTAACCCATGCTTGCTAACAAAATATCTTCCAAACATTTATGGCTAATCAAACCACAAACATAAAGACCCGGGATGACGAAACCATGGGATCCTCATCAGGTCATCCCAAAAATAAACAAACAAAAAAAATGACAAAATTTAATCGGTTAATAAATTGAAAAAATCTAATATTTTCGAACTCATTAAATTTTAATAATGCATTAAAACTTTAATTAATCTCTAATGAACAAAGATGAACAAATATAACTTGAATATCTGTGTTTAGGTCTACAAAGATTTCTTGGACGACGCAAGCTGTGGTTGTTGACAAGAATCTTCCTGTCCTTGTTTAAACACCTTTCAGACTAAGTAGATTTGAATATATTACGGCCTTGGGATCACGAAGCCATAGACATCTTGATTGGGTTGTTTAAAAATTATTTAAAAATTTGAAATGAAAAAATTAAATAAGATTTCATGCTAAACGTGTTCGGTTTTGCAGGTTCACTAGAGACAAAAGAAATTGCATATTAGATTTACTTTGCAAGTTATAAGGTGTGCTAACTCTGTTTTGCTGGACAACATTCTAAAGTGGAATCTCGAGATAAAAAAATAAAAAGAACATGACAAGCAAAACAAAATAAAGGAAGAAAACATGACTTGACAAACAAAATAAAATAAAATAAAATAAAATGACACGACATGACAAATAAAACAAATACCCAGACAACAAATGACAACAATAACACCAAACTAATTGACAAAGCTTGACATGAAAAAACAAAAGATAAAAATATTTTAGGGTAGAATTATATTCTTAAAAATATAATACCCTAGGAATAAACATTTGATGTTTCTTCCCTTGATCTTAACACTTCTTAGAAGAATGAGTGTTAAAGTTAATCAGGAGTTTTCTTAGATAGTTTTGGCTATCTGAGATGTAATTAATTATAGGAGCTTGCTTCTATAGGAGAAATAAAAACACAGAAAAGGTGATTTACCTAAATCTCTGGTTACCAATTTCTTATGTGATTTTCTTCATACGAGAAATCATTTTCTCTATAATGACAACCATCCCGACACTTTTGTTTCTCTTGTTCTCTATTTTAGACCTTTCCTTCTTTCTTAAGATCTGAGAAAATTTAAATGATTCAAAAGAATAAGGTACTTGGAGATTTGGTCAATAAAATAGATAAGCAGAGTGGCTACTACTTTCAAACAACAATACCAATTCAATGACATAATGACAGGAATTGGCAGCGATGGCCGATGCAAGCTCTGGGTGTCATCATCCGCCTCTTCCCCCTCTACTTCGTGAATCCTGTTGGTTCCTTCTTCTTCTCTTGTTCATGATTTCAACCCTAGCCACTCATTTCACCCTCTTCGGCCTAGGCACAGATCTAGCCGTCCCGAGGCGCCAACCTACCAACGTCCTTTCCCAGGAGCAGACCTACTCACTCCTAGATGCCATACTAGCCTTCTCCTCTGTCTCCCTTGTCACCTTTATTGTACTTCTCTGACCTTGCTCGGTGTTCGGTTCACCTCTTGTAAGTTGAGGGTGTTTTTCCTCCCCTTTACGTCTATAAAAGCCTCTCTTGGGGGAAGGTTTTCTGTTGTTGAAGCTTTGGTGTAAGGGGAGGTCATGCAAATATTCTGAGATGTGCATCTCTTTGTGATTTTAGAGATTTGTAGCTTCATTTGGTGGTCTTTGTTTAAGTGTTTTGGCCTTTTGGATTCTTGCTATTCTCTTGGATAAATTCTTAAGTAGGGTAACTTATTGCCTTCTCTTCTCCTTCAGTTCCTATACCCTATATTGCTTCTTTATTTTGAGTTTATGTAAAAATGTTGGCCAAAATTTTGGTGTGACGAAGCGCTGCAGAAATTTTCTCCAGGCTTATACTTGCATTTTTGTTAGACATTTAGAGTAAGGAGTTCCTTCGTTCTTTACTCTATTATGGGATTTATTACAAGTCTTAGAGTAAATTGGTATGAAAGGTTCATATATAGAAGCATCTTCTGAACGATCGTGCTTGTCTTACTTTCTCCGTAACTCTTTCTATCTTGAAACTCTCTTTATCTTTCTCTCAAACTATCAACATATTGTTTTTGTCTCAATCTCTCGCTCAGCCTCTCTCTATCAATTTTCTCTCTCCCTCACTTTCTCTCTCTCTCTCTCAATCTCTCTCAATCTCTTTATCAATCTTTCCCTCTATCCACTCTATCTACCAAGCTCTCTCCCGCCCTCTCTCATTATGTCTCTATACTTTTTCTCTTGCCCCCTCACACTCTCGTTAACTATTATCTCTCCTTCATTCATTACCTTATCTTTTATCTTTCTCTCTCACTCTAAATTGTTTATCTATTTCTATCTCTTATCCCCATTTCTCTCTCCCTCCCTCTCTCTCACTCCCTTTCTCTATCACCCTTGATATCTCTATTTCTCTCTATATTTTAATAGCAGACTAAAGAGAGTGAAATGTTGATAGTTTGAGAGAGAGAGAGAGAGTGATAAAGAGAGGAGATATGGAGAAGTGAAAATATTAAGAAATTACAAGAAAGATAGCATGAGAGAGATAGTGAGTGAGTGCTCTTTATGTTTCTCTCTCATTCACACTCCGTCTCATTGTCTCTCTCACTCTCTCACCAACTTTCTCCATTTGAAGGGTAGGAGGGAGGGAGGGAGGGAGCAAGAGAGAGCGAGAGAAAAAGAGCTAGAGAAGAAGAGAAGGGAAAGTGAGAGGTTGGAAGAGGGAGATGGAGTATATGAGAGACTTAGAGTGAAAAAGAGTTAAAAGGGGAGAGAGGCTAAGAGGGAGATCGAGCTGGTGATAGAGTAGATGAGAAAGGGGATGAGGGAGATAGAGAGAGTGTGATGAGAGAGAGAATATGAGGAAAGGAGGGTGAGAGTGAAAGTAAGAGAGAGACTATCTATATGTGAATAAAGAATGGGAGAGAGGGGGTACATGTTGAAGGTATGAGAGATAGAGAGCGTGTGCGTGTGGGAAAAAGGGGATGAGGGAGACAGAGACAGGGGGGTGAGAGAGAATATGAGGAAAGGAGGGTGAGAGTGAAAGTAAGAGAGAGAAACTGTCTGTATGTGAGATAAATAATGTGAGAGTGGGGGTACATGTTGAAGGTATGAGAGAGAGAGAGAGTGTGTGTGTGTAAATACCTCTTTGCCACTATTTTTCTCTCTCTTCCTCCTTCACTCTATCTCTTCCTACCTCTTCTCCCTCTCTCACTCTTGCTCTCACCCTCTACTCTCTCTATCTTGTTTCCTTCCTCTCTCCTCTCACTCTCCCAATATCCTGATCTTACTCTCACCCACTCTCACTATTCTCTCACCTCTCTTTATCTTTCTCGCATGCTCACTGTCTCACACACACACACACTCTCTCTCTTTTTCTCTATATCTTCCTCTCTCCTAAAATTCTCTTCCTCTATTTTAATTTTTTCTGATCTCTTCTTGGTACACCTCTTTTACACTTTCAATTTCACCCATTATCCCTCTTTTGCTTCATAGCTCTAGTGAGAGAAGAGAATGTAAGAGAATAGAGACAACATGAGAGTGATTTCTCTAGCTCTATATTCACTTACTCTCTCTATTCTCTCACTTACTCTCCTTTCTCTCCCTTTCTTCCTTACTCTCTCACTCTATCCTCTACCATTCTTCTCTTTTTCTCTCTTTAAGTTTCACTCTATCTCTCTCATGCTCTCTAGGCCTCTTTCTCTCTCTTCATACCTTTCCTATTTTTTCACTTGCTCCCTTGCTATCTATCTCCTCTCTCTCTTTGCTACTCTATCCCACTCATTTTTATTCTCTCTTTGCTCTTTCCATCCTTTATCTCTTCTCCTCTCTCACCTACTTAGCAGTAGTGTGGAAGAAAGAGAAGATAGAGCAAGAGAATGAGTGAGAGAGATATAAAGAGACATCAACCACTATTTCATAGATATTGATGGATAATCTCTCTCTCTCTTCTCTCATGCTCATTTCCTCACACTATTCCCTTCTCATCTCTCTTTATCTCTCATGGTCTAACTCTCTTTTCTGATAGAAAGTGAGATAAAGAAAGCATGAAAGAGAAAGTTTGAGAGAATAGTGAGAGAAAGAGTGAGACATAGAAACAATAGTGAGAGAGGGAGTGAGAGAGAGAGATAAATGAAAAGTGAGGAATTGAAAGAGTGAGTAAGAGAGAGAGAGGTTAATATAGAGATATTGAAGGAGATAGTGATGTAGACGAGAAGAGAGAGATGAAGTGAGAGAGGGAGGGTGTGAGAGATGGATATGAGAGAGAGACAAATGGAGAGAGAGAAGAAAGAGAGAGAGGGGAATGTAGAGAACGAGAAGTGAGAAAGTGTGTTTTCTCACTCTTCTCTCCCATATCTCTCTCACATCCACCATATATGTTTTTCCCTCCCTCTCATGACTACGGTCCCTCCCTCCACTAACTTCATCTATTTCTTTGACTCTCACTTTCTCATCTCCCTCTCTCTCTCTTACCCAGCCACACTCACTCTCTATATCTCTCTTTGCACTCTCTCTTCTTTTGCTCTCACAATCCCAATCCTTTATTTTCTTCTTTTATTTCGAACACACTCTCTTTTAATCTCTTTCCATCTCTTCTTTTCTTGACACTTTTTTCCATATATTGATGGAGTGAGAGAGAAAAGAGAACAGTAGCATGATAGAGTTACAGAGAGGCATCAACCATTATTTTCTAAAGATAGAGGGAGATATGTTTCAAACTTTCCTCTCTCATTTCCTCTTAGTACTCCCCTTTGCTCGCCCTCTCTCATTATCTTTTTGTTCATTCCTCTTCTGTGATAAGAAAATATAAACAAAAAACATGTGAAAGAGAGATAGAGCACAAGAAGAATGATAACAGTGAGAATGAGAAATAGAGTAGAGAGAGAGAAAAAATAACTGGGGCAAACAAAATTAATACATATATATATATAGGAGCATAAGCTCCATCTTCATTAAAATAAGACCAAACAAAATTAATACAAACAATAACTGGGGCCCTTAAAGAAACAACAAGGCATTCCCATCAAAATAAAACTAAGTAAAAGTTTGTCTAACAAAAGGAAGAGGTAAGAGATACCCTACCATGAGGATCTCCAAAGGTGGTGGTGCTATTCTTGCCAACCAATTAGCAGCTCTGTTACCTTCCCTATGGATATGAGAAAATATAATATGTAGTCCCTGTCTCATTTGATGGATTCCTGCAATCCAGTACACTAACTACCAAGGACTGTCCCTAAAATTATTCAAAATGTTGATTAAATTAATGGATTCAGATTCCACTCAAAGCTGTTGCATACCACATCTTCTAGTTAAAAGAATGACCCAATAGATGGCTTGAGTTTTAGCTTCCAGGGGAACTCTTGCCCAGGCAGGAGAGTGATAAAAGAACAAACATTCCCCTCTACAGTCCTTGAAGACTGCCCCCATGCCAGCATGGGGGTTTAAAAAACTCCTATCTGTATTCACTTTAACCCAACCTATAGGGGCAGGATGCCAACCATCAGAAGGGGCTTAGAAGGAATGTAGATACTAGGAGCATCATTAGATAGTATATCAAGGAAATTCTTTAGCTTTACAAAGTTATTGGATAAAAGCTAAACAATTGTGAGCAATTTTCTGAACCCCCAGAGTAGCATCCTCAAATTTCAACTTATTTCTTACCATCCACACAAACCATGTAGCAATGCAAGGCACCACAAACATATTACTAGCAAGCTATTCAGCCCAACCCTGAGAGAAATCTTCCCAAGACAACTGCTGAGTTAGAATACTAAAATTAGTTAGAATATTCTCCCATACCTGCTACACCATTGAGCATTTAAAAAAAATGATTCAAAGATTCCTCATCCAGCTTGCATAAAACACACCAAGAGGGGGCCATTAATCCTTTCTATTTCAAAATGTCATCAGAACCCTAACCCACTGTCTGTTGAGGGAAGCAAGATTCCCCAATGAAGGCAGCCACAGTTTGAGAATGACCATTTTTCACCACCACTCTATCCTTTTTATAGGGTACAATAGAGATTTTTTTATACTAGGTAGCTGAGAAGAGTCACACAGTGACTGAAGGGCTTCAATATTCAATCCCATGTGCACCCAAAGATTTGCCACCTGAATAGTATTATCATCAGCACTGGCGATACAATGATCCAATCTCCCATCTAAAGTCCAATTTTCCAACCAAAAATTAAGTTTACCTTCCCTTACTTCCTAGATAAATTGATTTTCTGCTTTAGTCCTAACCTTCAACATCTTGGACCAAATTGGAGAATCCCCCAAGCAATTGTGGTTTTGTGATGTTAGTGAATTTTATCTTGGTTGATTTTAATCTTGGTTTTGGTTTTGGGTTTTGCAGATATCCTAGCAGTTTTGGTTTTAATGCAGGGTGACATTGTTGCTTAACATGCAAGTTTGTGTTTTTGTTCATACATACAGGTGAGTAAGTACAGTAATGTACTAGAAAGTAAAGTATGGGAAACTAGAAATGCAGGTAAAATAAATTAAAATAAAAGTGTACCTGAATGGTATTCTCTTCATCTTCAACTGAAACCCAAAATGCATGCAAGAGTATTTATCTATAAAAAGCATTTTATATAAATTGGGGAAAAAAGGTTCCAGTGATCTACCCAATCCTAAATCATATCTTGGAGAGCCCTCATTAAATTGATTAAGGATGATTTTATTAAATAAAACATACTAAGTTTAGTAAACCTCCGAGGTCTCCAAAAGGTCAAGAGAAAAAAACAGATCCATGCTTCCCTCTCATTGCCTAATGAAAAGTCTCGAGCTCATTTCAACTTATTATGTTGCTTAATAATTCATCCTGTTAATACCTCCAATGCTTAGTGAACATTGACGTTTTAATTATCCCTAAGAGTAAGGTGATTATCATTTGTCATTTAATTCAAGAATTATGTGGGTGAAGACCCATAAAGGGGCAAGTTAATTTTATTAAGACACTTAACCAATTTTAGTTTTAACTTGGGCTTGTTGTATTTTGAAGGTGTTCAATTTCTAGTTACATTCACTTTTCTAATTTTCGTTTAACCACATTTGATTTAGCCTAGGTCACTACTAAGCCCTTAAGACCTTGGTGGATATATTAGTAATTTTTGGAAGAAATTGAATTTTAAGTGATAATAATTCATTATCAAAACATTTGAATGTCATTTGAACACCAAATAGGGGTATTAAATTAGTGAGTTATTAACATCCAAAATCATACCCTTAAGTTTAGGATCATTTAATTTAATAGTCTTCCAAATTTTTTTAATTTAGGAAATTGCAAATTTATCATTTAATTAATTTTAATCTTTATTGTAATTCGAAGTTTAGATATTGGTTTCCACCAATTAATTCCACGTGCTTCAATCATCTGAACATGTTAAGTATGATCAAAGATTGCCCATTTCCCCTTCTTGAATTAAGCCTAAATGTTAATTAAGACTGAATTTCAAAAATTATACCTTTGCCTCTGAGGCTCTATCACTTCATAATTCATCAAATTTATTTCAAATGACTTTGGAATTTTCATACTACCTCAGTCATTGGTCAATTAAGACATCCGAGGAGAAAATATGATTTTTCAAAATTTAAATTAATTTATATAATTATTTACTTGGAAAAATATGATTTTTCAAAGAAAATTCAATAACTTGACCTATGAAAAGCCTAACCACTTGACATTTTTACTGAAGATAGACTTAGACCAGAGATCCACTTGGACCAAATTTCATGATTTGTTGAGTTTTACTAAAATTATTAGAATTATATTAATATCTGGAGTATTACATAATTATAAAATATTTTAAATGGGAAAAATTAATTTTTATATTTTTCTAAAATCTCTCCAAGGTCAAGGAACCAAGATAAACAAAATTTTCATTTTTATGATTTTTATTTTGAATTATTAGAATTATTTTAGTGAGAAATTAAGGAAAATCCATTTTTAGCATTTAAAAATTATTTTTGAGCTTTAAAATTAGATATATTCACTTTGAAAACTAGGAATAATATTTTAATTGGTTGTAAGGGCTTAGAAAACAATTTAGAATATTTTTATGAATTTTATTAATTTTGTGATTTTTATTTCTTTTTCATTATTTAAATATTTAAAATATGCTTATAATGAAATTTTTACTTTAATTACAATTTTATTTTTAGAAAATTTCTCTAATCATAGAGAACTCAAAAAAATATTTTTATAATTTTTTGAGTTATATTTTAATTATTATGATTATTATAAGTGTTAGAAGAGACCTTTAACTTAGAAAATTAAATTAGGTTATCAAATGAGCTCCAAATATTTTGAAATTTTTATGGGGAGTCCTCTAAAATTTAAATTACAGTGAAAAATTAAAACCAAGTCATTTAGATGTGTATTTTTCCCAAATGAATTTCATTTGTGTTTTAAGTTTTGTGAAAATTAGGTGTGTTCTTAATGACTTAGCTCATGATAAATTTTCCTAGGGTTCTCTGGTCACAGTGAACCTATCATAATTTTCTTGGATTTTTCAAAGCAACATGCTAATTACTATGATTAATTTATGTAAATAATAGACATAAACTTGAAAATAATATCTTGAAAAATACATATTTCTTCATAGAGGTCTCCTCTGACTTTCAAAAAGTCAATGAAGATCCCCCATGATAGAGGCTACAAACGACCTACATAGCATTTCGTGGTGAAATATTTGAATGCATGGAGAATCAAGATACTGAAAATAGTATTTAATTAATTAAAAATATAATATGCATCAAATAAACCTAAAACTATTTCCACATTGTTCTCCTATGTTCACAAAGCACCAGGATATTTTTCTTTTATTTTTCTGATATGGATTTTTGAAGTTAGGGGGTATTTTCTGAATTAATTCTAGCCTATTTTCCTACTTAAACCACACAGCGCCACGAAATCATGTGACGGCTCTGAATGCTTGTGTGGCACGCTCTAGGTTGACACCGCCTCCGACTAAGCGCTGACTAGGCTTGTGCTTTATGTACCAAAGCGCTGTCCAGCTTCATCTCACTCATCCATTTAATACATGCGCCTTCCAACGGTCGTTAATGTTCATCCCCATCTGGTTCATCCCAAGAATTTTCCACCTTCTAAGCTTAAGAACTCAAGCTACACTTAACCAAATCAACTCGGGTTTGTTTCTAAAGACTTATCTAGCTAGAAGAAGCTATCTATATGGCTAGAATGGCATGAAATTGGATCTATGCAAGTGTAGAATCAAAACAAGCTCCTGATAGTGAGGAGGTTTTACCTTTGCTCTGAGAAGGGAAGCTTCAATCGAAGGTGGCTAGGGATTGAACCGCTTGTAGTGGTGAAATATCTTGACCCAAATTTGATCAAGACTCAATTTGGGTGTTGATCAATGTCTAGGGTAGAAGCTCTCTATGAGGGGGCTTTGATGGGGCTTCTTCTTGTCTCACTATGGTGCAGATTTGAGCAATTTTAATTTGATTTTAGTTTTGTGTGGTGTTGTGTGGAGAGTGTCCTATTTCTGGCAAGGATTTGAGCTCTGAAATTGAGCTCCGATAAGAGAAATTAGGGCAGGAAAGTGGTTAGGTTGCACTGAGGAGGTCTCATCCTTGAGAAAATTTCAGCACCCAACCTTTTGCCATGAAGAGGACATTATATAGACATGGCCGGAGATGGGAGCTCAGAGCCTGACTTTGGTTGCCTTGCTGAGGTGGTGAGCCAAGCGGCGCAATTGGCCAATGGGAGTGGGACATCTCAGATGGGTTAATTGGGTGATGATTTAAGTATGGTGGCTCTCGATTTTGAGGTGCTACGGTGACTAGGCTAGCCAACAATGGTAGGGGAGGTGCTTAGGTGGCTTAAAAACCACAGAGGAATCTGTCACAACAATTAATTTGGGTTGGTGATAGGTTTTAGCAAAGATATATTTGATTTAAGCAATTTAGGAAACAAACCCCTTGATTTAGGGGATTTTTGGTCCATGGCTCATCTAGGGTGGGTTAAGTGGGTTTAGCTTGGTTACTAGGACCCAAAAGTTGGCTGTAGAAGTCTTGCCTTGGTCAATTTGACATGGCTAGGTCAATTTTAGTGCATGGGTTCAATGTGGGTCTAAATGGCCAAAGGTTGGGTTTGAGTTTAGCTAGCCATGACTTTGAGCCCAATTAATTGATCAAAATTGTGTAGATGATTGTAATGATGATTTTTTGTGAAGGTTTGAAATAATTTTGAGTTCAATTGGGGGATCAATTTGAAGGATTATGGGATTTTGGTCAATTTGGGCATGTTGGGCTAGACTTCGGTCTAGGTTGGGCTGAGGTTGGGATATGTCCAAATTGATTGTTGAAAATGGTCTAAAGGACATCATGAAGAGTTTTCAACATAAATTAGGTGTCAATTTTGGGGTTAGGGCAATCAATTTGGTAACTTGGGGATTTTTGGATTTGGATCAAATTTGAGTGTAATTGAGGCTTTAACAAGCCCAATTGATGGTCAAATTTTATGTTTATGAATGTTATGAAGAGTTTTCAACATAAATTGTGCCGAATTGAGTAGGCTATGGGGTTCAATTTTGTGGGATTAAGTCATGGGGCAAAAATTTAGGGCTGGACTTAGATCAAACTTGGGCTCAAAGCATGGACCAATTAAGCTTAAATTTAGTTGAATTTGGTCAGTTGTAGTTGAATTATTCATGTGGAAGGTGAATTTGAGTTTAGGATTGAAATTAGAGGAAATTTGGACCAAATTGAAGGACATTTGGGGTAAATTTGGGAAAGTTGGGCCTTGAAAGGCAACTTGGGGGTTTTGGTCAAAATGATTAAATTGGTCAAATTGGGTTCAATTGGAGGGTCTTAAATCGGGCTCAATTGGAGGGTCCAAATTGGTTTTAGAAACTTTTGAAGTGATTTTGGAGGTTTTGGGTGCCAAGGGGATTTTTGTAATTTTGGTAATTTTGGGGGGATTTTTGTGAATTTTGGCTTTTGGTAAATTTGGCCTTTGTGGTGGTTTTGGGTAATTTTGGTATCTTCAAATGGTTTGAGAAGATTTTTGAATAAATTTGGATATTTTGGGTGAATTTGAGGATTTTGACCAAATTTAGGGTTTCAAAAGAATTTAGGTAATTTTGGTGGATTTGGGGGCAAATGGCCAAGTTGGACAATTTGATAGAATTGGGGTACCAACCACCCTGTGTGAGCTATGGACTAATGGAATCCTATTTGGGTCCTCTATGCACTGGTCTTAGCTAAACCCTAGCCTAGGGCTAGTGGGTTTAGAGGACCATCTAAATGAGTTTCCCAAAAGATCAAGGGATCAAAGCCAATAATTGCGGTTTTATGGTTGTGTGTGATTGTGGGTGAGAGTGATTGTAAGTGAGTGAACTAGCTCTAGAACAACATCCAGTGTCAACCCTAAGTTCAAGCAGTCCTATGAGAACTATCCTTGAGCTCCCCCATCTACTAAGTGTCAGAGGTTAGGACTAATATGGAGCTTCAAGTTGAGCAAAGGGTAGTTTAGAATTTATAATTGTGAGGGTTCCTTTTCTAGTTCTCTAGGAATAGTCAACAGAAAACTCTTATGGCTAGACCACCCTAGGCTACTAAAGAGGCTACTAAAGAGGAAAAACTAAACCTCAACCAAAAGTGAGTTCAACAAATGGACCCCCATTAAGTGTGATGTACTGGGCAAGCACACCTCCTGTATTGGAGTTGACTGACGAGATCAACAAAACCAACACAGACTCCTAAGTTAATAAAAGTCGAATGAGGTGTAGAATTGTGTGTGTTATTGGTTTCCGCTTTGAAATTAGCAAGTGAATATCTGATCAACATTAAGGATTAGGAACTCTCTCTGGGGATTGAAGAGTGGGTTTTTAGTTATCAAGTTATAAGTGTTTATAGAGGATGAGAATAAGCATTTAGACAATTACTTCGAAGATTAAGAGTTGGATGCCTCAGTGGGGGTCTTATTCCTATCTTGAAAGGTGTGAGTAGAGAATTGGATGTCGTGGAGGGGGTCTTACACAAATCTCAAAGTTGTAGGTAGAAAATTGGATGATGTGGCGGGGGCCTTACACCAATCTGGAAGATGTAGGTAGAGAACTGGATGTCATGGAGGGGACCTTACGCCAATCTCAAAGATGTAGGTAGATAATTGGAAGCCGTGGAGGGGGCCTTACACCAATCTCGAAGATGTAGGTAGAAAATTTGAAGTTTTGGAGGGGGCCTTACACCAATCTCAAAGATGTAGGTAGGGAGTTGAATATCATGGAGGGGGCCTTACACCAAACACAAAGATGTAGGTAGAGAATTGGAAGTCGTGGATGGGGCCTTACACCAATCTCAAAGATTTAGGTAGAGAATTGGATGTTATGGAGGGGGCCTTACACCAATCTCAAAAATGTAGGTAGAAAATTAGAAGCCGTATAGGGGGCCTTACACCAATCACGAAGATGTAGGTAGAGAATTGGAAGCCCTGGAGAGGGCCTTACACCAATTTTAAAGATGTAGGTGGAGAACTAGAAGCCGTGGCAGGGGCATTACACCAATCTCGAAGATGTAGGTAGAGAATAGGATGCTGTGGAAAGGGCCATACACAATTCTCAAAGATGTAGGTAGAGAATTGGATGTTGTGGCGGGGACCTTACACCAATCTCAAAGATGTATGTAGAGAACTGGAAGCCGTGGAGGGTTCCTTACACCAATCTCTAAGATGTAGGAAGAGAATTGGATGTCGTGGAGGGGGTTTTACACCAATCTCAAAGATGTAGGTAGAGAATTGAAGCCGTGGAGGGGGCCTTACACTAATATCAAAGATGTAGGTAGAGAATTGGAAGAGAATTTGAAGCCGTAGAGGGGGCCTTACACCAATCTCAAAGATGTAGGTAGAGAATTGGAAGCCGTGGAGGGGCCTTACACTAATATCAAAGATGTAGGTAGAGAATTGGAAGAGAATTTGAAGCCGTAGAGGGGGCCTTACACCAATCTCAAAGATGTAGGTAGAGAATTGGAAGCCGTGGAGGGGG
>NW_018218927.1:66794-86997 GCF_001263595.1 Phalaenopsis equestris
AGTTATGATTGGTAAAATTTTGTATGTGGAGGGGGGGGGGGGGGCTTACACCAATCTCAAAAGGTTGTGTCACATTAGGAAGAAAAGCTCGATGCCTCACACCTAATCTTAAAGGTGACAAAGAATTTTCATTTCATTGGGAAGGAAAGCTCTGTGGCCCATATCTAACCCAGGAGGTAGTGGAAAGGAAATTAGCATCGCGGTACTGGCTTTAAGAGTAGAAATATAGTGCAGAAAGTGTGTAGTGTTGAACTCATAAATGTGTGTCATGTGAAAAGATTGACATTAGTGAGGAAGATATGTAAAATTTTGTGAGGTTTTATGCAGACTGTGAAATTCCACAAGGATATGAAGAGAATTAGTGAAAACAAGGATAGTCGTGCTGTGCGAGAAAAGAGTAAGAAACCTCAAATATAAGCGAATCAACTCAACAGATTTATTTTCTTTTCTTGTTGTTTTTATCACATTTAATTATCAAAATTTGTTTTCAAATTTTAAAAATTTTTCTTGATTGATTTTTTTTCAAAAGAGTATTTTATTTGAAATTTATTCTTATCAAGTTTTTATTGTTTTGTTCTTTATTCATTTTTGTCCCAAACCAACTTATGGTTCTGTGGCTTTTATCCATCACACAAAAAGGGCAATTGAACAAACAAACAAAATTTTGAAAGAGATTTCATTAATCCGCTCCAATAAGCTTTACAACTTGAGTGAAGGCCAAACCCTCAAAAAATACAATTATGCTGATTGCATCAAAGTATATCTAAAAATATCCCATGCTAAGTACATATCGTAGGCTGAGCATGTCAAATATATATTATATATGCTGTGACGAAATGTAGTGAAGAGGAATCCTCTGGGTGTTTGTCTCTAGTGAGGCAAGCTCCTGATTGAGCCGACCTACTAAGCCATGCTCTAGATAAGAGTTCCCTTTTTGCATGTGCCTAAAGTTGCGACCCTCTCATAGCTTGTACGACAGTAGTTCTTACAGCTTCGGGTCTGGCCGTAATCCATATGGCATTTTGCTGTCATCTATCCTTCAAAAGGTTACGTACACCTTGCAGTGTCACACCCCTAGAATGTAATGTTTAGCGGCATCTGCTCTGTTTCCTTTAAGAACCAGCACTGAACCTATGGGTAGCGGAATCTCCACGGTTCCTTTGAATTCATCGGAGGCAATGACATCTACCTTTTTTCCAAATAGAATGTTGCTCTTACTCATGGAAGAGAACGTGTAGGAAGGTCTCACAAAGTCATTATGGTCAATGTGCGAGTGTATGATGTCACCTTCATCGTATATGTTGATGATACAACTGTTGGGAGTATAGTCAGCTGGCAGTATCCTCCATCGAATCATTCTCTTAATCATCCATTTTATCATGGGGGTAGCGGATCCATCTGAACATGTTTCAGAATCCCAGGAGGATTTCCTTGTCTGTCTTTACTGAAGTTGTAACAGTAGCCACATTATATGGTGATCCTGCCCTTTCCATGCATCCACTTTCGTGGCTCCGGGAAGGGGGTTCTTTCCATCAGGAGGCCTGCACGAACCCTGTCTCTTAAATCAAAGATGCAGTCGAGAATAATTCTTTCGTTGCTCTCGTAGAAGACCCTGATATATAGCTCCATGACTTCTAGTATATTAATAAACCTTCCTTGAACTTCTCCAGTCGGCGTAGCTATCATAGGCGGTAGACAATTAGTCTCCTCGTTCGGGTTTTGCTGTACTATCACATTTTTCTCATGCAGGGAGGAATTGTCTCTGGGGCTTAACCTTAGCAGTGATGGTAGCCCTTCTTTTTTCTGACGGCTAACCACATCCATCAGAGGACCCTCATAGTCCATGTCTACTTGACTAAAGTCCATGTCAAAGTTTATGGTCCTGCCCTGCAGCAACATTTCCTCATTGAGTGCGAGGTTCCAGCCATCTTTAAAAGCAAAGATCAGCCTCTGACCTGAAATTTCTTTGTAGACAACAGGAAAAATATCAGTGAGCTGAAACTTAGCCTGAACAAGAACATAACAAAGTATTTATTAAATAAAATTTTAATTTATGTTGGTAAGAAAAATATTTATTTTCGTATGTATTTTGTTTAATTTAGTAGAATATCAAATTTTAAAAAGAGAAAATTGAAGTGTATAATTTCAAAAATTTTCATTAAATTGATGTTAATTTTTTTTACAAAATTTTTGGACCCGATCATAGATGTTTTGGCCAACTAAATAACCCCAGAACAATCAAAATTCTAAATTTTCATGCCAAGTAATGTTAAGTTGCAGAGTATGTCTTTAGGTGTCGTCTGTTGATCGGCAACATGGGTCTATCACCCCAAAAATCTACTAGCTAGTAGGCTCCTCTTGTGTAGAGCTTCTCTATGACAAATGATCCCTCCCAAGCTGGCTCAAATTTTTCACGTATCTTGCAGCGTGCAAGAGTGGGTCTTTTGAGCATGACAGCAAGGTCACCAACTTTGAAAGTCCTTGGGCAGACCATCTTGATAAAGCTCAAAATGTTGTTGTGCTTGTAGTCATTTTTCTTCAGGACTCTCTAATTCCTCGAGTCTGACTTTTGCCCTTTCTTCTATAATCAGTTGATTGGCGACAGCGACTCTGAGAGACGGCATCTAGACTTCTAACTGAAGTACGGCCTCAGACCCGTACAAGAGCATGTAGGGTGTACACTGAGTTGGAGTCCTGAAAGTCGTCTGGTAGGTCCGCAAAGCTTCTAATAATTTTTTGTGCCAATCTCTTTTATTTTCGTCTACTGTTTTCTTTAAAATATGTATCAACGTCTTGTTGAAAGCCTCGACCAATCCATTTGCTCTAGGGTAGTAAATAGTAGAGTATCTCCAATCTATCCCATGCTTTTCATGAAATTGTAGATTCGTGTGCTTTTGTAGGTTATCCCATTATCAAAGATTATTCTGCGTGGTACTTCGAAATGGTAGAGAATATGACTTTTGAAGAATTGAAGGACGTGCTGTGTCGTAACCTCTCATAACGATACTGCCTCTACCCATTTGGAAAAGTAATCCGTAGTGGCAAGTATAAATCTATGTCCTTTGGAAGACGGAGGGTCTAACAGAACTATTATATCAGTACCGCAACACTTGAATGACCACGAGGCAACTGTTGGGTGTAGCACATTTTGAGGTTGGTGCAAGACCACCCCATGCACTTGACATTGGTGACATCTTCTAGCTGTATCCATGCATTGATACATCATTGCCAACCAATAATATTCGAGTTTCTTGATCTTCATTTTCAGCTTTAGCCCTGACTAGTGAGCGCCACACAATCCGACATGTACTTCTTTAAAAATATTTAGTGCTTCGGCTTTACTCAAACATCATAGCCTCATTTAGTCGAACAATCTTCTGTAGAGGATGTTACCCACTAGAGCGTAAGACATAGCCCTTTTTATAATGTGATGTGCCTCGGACTTGTCTTCTGACAGTTTTCTAGATTTTAAGTATTCTATCAATGGCTTGCGCCAATCTTTATTGATATCCACAAAAGCAATTATCGTTTCCTCTTCTTTCCGGAGCTTGTGTAGAGTGTTGAGGTCGATTCAAAACAAAACCTATCTTTCTTGTACTGTGATATCAATGTAATCCTCTGGGGGACATGCGAGCTCCTTAGCATGTTTTATTAGAGCATCAGCATGGGCATTTTCTCTCTGAGAAATCCAGTAGAAAGTTACACTAGGAATCTACTCTAGTAGCTTCATTGTGTACCGATAGTATTCTACTAATCTTGGTTTTAAAATCTTGTACTGTCGGCGACTTCCTGGATGATGAGTTGAGAGTCACCGTGGATGGCAATATCTGTTATGTCCATCAAGATTGCCAAATCCAACTCGGTAATTAAGGCTTCATACTCTGCTTCATTGTTGCTACATGTCTCTGCAGGTGGTATGAGAACCTCGACAAACCCTTATCTAGTGGGATAAAGATCAGACCAATCTCTACTTTGCCTGGTATAACTATGTCTGATCCTTTGTCTTTTCTTGCTGACAAAACTCCGCCGATATATATTTCCCAGCGTTGCGTGCTTGAGAATTCCATCTACATTATCTTTTCATATGGTAACTCATCATTAAGATGGGACCCAGCTGACAGTGGATGTGCAGCGAGATAGTTTGATAAAAAATGTCACTTGATAGCACGGAGGGGAACAAAAGTTATATCAATTTGCAATAAAATCATTGACCATCTTTCTAGACATCCAGAGAGTGTTGGTCAGGTCATCAAATATTGCAACGAATTAACTTTTGAAATAAGGGTAATCTTATGCGAAAGCATGAATATCTAATCTTTTGGGTGGCAAAAATCAAAGCTAGACAATGGTTCTCAATGGTGGATACCTTATCTCCGTTGATATTAAGTGGCGACTCATGTAGTACAATGCATTTTCTTTACCCTGTCATTGACTTAGGCTAAGAGGGCTCCAAGCGAGTCGTCTAAGGCCGTGGTATAAAGTATCAAAGGTTTCTTTGGGATGGGGGCTGCAAAAATAGGAGGTGTAATTAAATATTGTTGGCATTTGTCTTCTCAAATGAATTTGGCGTCCTTTCTAATTAATATAAAAAAGGCTGACACCTACCTCAGATACGCCAACTTCCCTTGAAAGGAACGTAGTTGTTTTAAAGTTTTGGGAGGAGGTTTTTTCAAGGTGTCTTTAATCTTATCCGGGTCAATCTCGATTCCCCATTGATGGAAAACAAATCCTATAAATTTCCTGGAGGTAACGCTGAAGGCGCACTTTAAGGGATTCATCTTAAGGGCATATCGTCGTAATCGTTTGAACACAATCCTGAAGTTATACAAATGGTCTACTTTTTGTTTGCTTTTGATGAAAAAATCATCCACGTAACATTCCACTTGGTTGTTAATGGGATCATAAAAAGTCTTTGTCATAGCTCATTGGTATGTTGCTCTAGTGTTCTTTAAGCCAAACGACATCGTTGTGTAGCAGAAAATCCCAATAGTTGTTTTGAATGCTGTAAGTGTTACATCCTCGAGAGCCATCTTGATCTGGTTGTATCCTGATGATCCATCCATGAAGGAAAAATTTGTGTGTTAAAGCGGTATCCATCAATATTTTTGGTATCAGTATTGAAAATTCATCCTTTAGACATGCTTTGTTCAAATCCCTGAAGTCGACACATACACGGATTTGTCAATTTTTCTTTTTAACTGCCACAATGTTGGCTAACCATGTAGGGTACTGCTCTTCTTTTACAAAGTTGGCGTCTATTAATTTCTTTACCTTGACAATGACTTGCTGCACTAATTCAAGGGCATTCTTCTAGAAGCTTGTTTTACTAGGGTTATATTTTTGTCCACCCCGAATTTATGAACTGTAACCTTTGCAGACTGGCCTGGAATTTGATTGTAACTCCATGCAAGGAAATCTTTGAACTCTGTTAACAGTTTGATCAATTTTAAAGATTTTTTGTCGTTGAGTAGAGTACTTATAAACGTAGGTCCGGGTTTTTCTTCTGTCTCGAGGTTAATTTCTTTCAATTCATCGATAGTTGATTTGATTTTTTCCTCAAACTCTAGCGAATCATCTTTTATTAGTTTATCATTAGAGTCATCCTCCACATCAAGGCAATCCTTTTTTGATTCACTAGTAACAACCATGCAAAATTCTAAATCATCGACTGGTCCGACTGTACCAAATCCAAGACCAACTTTCAAGTTTTGAGTTCGACTTTTAACATTCTATAATCTTTCAAAAAGTTGTAATTTATCTTTTCTCATTTATTTTTGCATATTTCCTTGTTGAATTAACTTTTGTACACAACGCAAAAAGTAACCAAAAGGCAATTCCATCAATTCATTGGGATCATCATCAAAGTTTAATCATCATCAAAGTTTACATGATTATCAATTCATTGGGATCATCATCAAAGTTTACATGATTTTCAGAATTAGTAGAGGTAGAAGAAAAATAAAATTTGTTCAGTTTTGAACCAGCGCTAAAGACTTCCTTGGCCTCTAAAATCTCGACCTTTTGAGGGAGAATCAATGTAAGGGACATGGTGTTCACATAGTGATTTATCTGATCATACATTATCTCATATTCTCTTTTCTCCGTATCTTCTAAGGATATGAGGTATTGAGTTTTCTTCTATTTTTTTCATCATTATTTCATCTTCAGAACTGTCTTCATCACCAAGGTTGATGGTCGGCCTTGTCCGTTCAACAATTAAGTTGGTTCTTTCTCGTCCACGTCCCCGGCCTCAACCTCGGGTGTGCGAACTAAAACAGCACCCACCAACTTGTTGCAAAAGAGTGGTGGAAAATTGTTGAAGCGGAATTGAATGGCTTCCTCTTTATGATTCTTCTGAATCTTCTCCTTTATTTCTCACAATTTCATGAGAGAAGATAGCTTTCTTCAGAGGCGCGTAGTAAGCGACATCTTCATGAATGCCAACTTCATGCACTAAAAAAGTTTGAAGATCTCCCTTGATGGAATGTTCTTGTCCCCATTGTAGTACTTGATGCATTTATGTAGAGATGACAGAACCATATTGTGTTCATGATCCACGGTCGACCAAGTAGAGCAATGAAAGAGGTATTAGCATCAATGATATGAAATTTAGCAGTTGTTACTAGTTCTCCAACCTTCATAAGTAACGTAATTAATCCAAGGGCTCTTTCTCCCTTTTGGTTGAACCCTCATAGCATCATTTTATCGGTTGTGAGCTCCTGAGCTTCAATGTTCAAACAGCTCAGTGTCCGTAGACTCATCAAGTTGAGTGATGCTCTAGGATCTACTAAAACTCTGGACAACACAAATCTGCTAATGTTAACGGAGATGTAGAGCGGACGATTTTGGTCGGTGGTACCGAGCAGCAACTCTTCATCTGAAAGGTTACCCAGACCGTTCCTTCAACGAACAAACTTCATCTGAGGATGTGCTCCATTTTATGGAGCAGCAACTCTTCATCTTCAGCTATCTTAAAGATTCGAGTAGAAAATTAGATGCTTTATTCCATTTAAGGTAGTCTTAGACTGATCTTATAAGATGAGAGTAAGTTGTCGCCCTCCATTTAAGGTGGCCTTAGACCTAACTTGAAGATTCACATAGAGAATCAGATGTCTTATTCACTTTAAGGTGGTCTTAGATTGATATCAAAAGATGAGAATATGATGTCTTGCTCCACTTAAGGTGGAATTATACATATGTTAAAAATGTGTGTAGAAAATCAGATGCCTTATTCCATTTTACGTGGTCTTAGACTACTATTTCAAAAAATGAGAATATGATGTCGTGCTCTATTTAAAATGGACTTATACCTATCACAAAGATTTGTGTAGAGAATAGGATACCTTATTCCATTTAAGGTGGCCCTAAACCGATCTCGAATATGAGAATAGGAAGTTGTGCTCCATTTAAGGTAGTCTTATACCTATCTCAAAGATTTTTATAGAGAATTAGATGCCATATTCCAATTAAGGTGGCATTAAATAGATCTCAAAGTTTCGTCACATTAGGAAAGAAAGCACAGGGAGTCACATTCAATCTAAGAGGTGATAAACAACATTGGGAAGGAAAGCTTAGGGACTCACATCTAACCCAAGAGATAGTGGAAGGGAATCAAAACTTAGGTACTGACCCCGAGAACATTGTGAGAAGAGTGTAGAGATTTTGTGGTGTTGAGTTTATGAACATGTGAAATGTAAAGATTAACTGTGGTGAGGAAAAAATGGTGGGATTTTGTGAAGAGTGTGAAACTTTGTGGGAATTGTGAAAAAGCATAGATGGTAGAATTCATGCTACAAAAGTGCAAAGTGTGGAACTTCGAAGCTCAAGATGAATTAGTTTATCATTTTATCACTTTTCTTATGTTATCTTTTTTTATCATTTTTTTATTATTTGGATATCTCTTTAAATTTGATTATTATCGATTAACCTTTTAATTTTGAATTTTATTTTTACTATTAAACTTTATTTGTATCTTTCTTTGTTCGTTTTTAATTTAGGACCAACACGTGGTTATGCGGATTTTAATCAATCGCACAAAAAGTCAATTCAAAAAACATGTTGAAATCTTGAAAGAAACTTCATGAATTCTGCTTTAGATAAGTGGTACAACTGATCATGCTGAAATTATCAATAGGGAACATGTTGAGTACAACCAAAACATCATATATCATATTTTTTAATTTGATGCAGTACGAAATATTGAAAACTATCTATCTGTTTGTTTATTTGTCCGTTCTGTGGGGTTAAGCTGGTGATCAAGCTAACCTTCTAAGACACACTTTGGGACAAGAGTTCATTTCACGTGCGCTTAGAGTTACAGTTATATCATAGTTCATATCAACATAGTTCTTCCAATTCTGGATCCAGTTTGAATCCATATGGTATCTTGTTGTCATCCATTATTCTTACTGTAACAGAAACCCTGCGTTGCGACACTCTAGGAATGCAATTATTTTCTAAATCTGCTCCATTTCCTTTCAAGAGTAAGACTGAACCAACCGGCAGGGAAATCTCAACAGATCCTCTAGACTCTCTAGGTCCAACAATGTCTATCTCTTTTTTTAATAGAAAGTTGGTCATGCTCATGAAGGACATAGTACAAAATGGTTTGAAAAAATCATGGTAATCTAGGTGGGGAGGAATGTAGTCTCCTTCCTCGTACATGTTCATGATGCAGCTTTTTAGGAAGCAATCTACTGGAAACACACCCCATCTAACCATTCTCTTAATCATTCATTTTATTGTGGATAACAGAGGATTCACCTCATTGTACCTTAAGATGCTTGGGGGGTTCCATTGCTTGCCCTTAACTAAATTATAGCAGTATTCACACTGGATAATAATTTTACCTTTCCCCCGCATCCATTTCTGCGACTTAGCATGTGTCTTCTTTTTCAGTAACATGGCTTGACCTATGTCTTTGAGGTCGAAAACACAGTCCAAAATACCTTTTTCATCACTTTTCAGAATATACCTTTGTGCAACTCTAGTCCTTCCAAGATATTGATGCATTTTTACTGGATTTACTCATAGTATTCAAACTCTTGCTGTCAGACCCAACGTATCTTCTCAAGCTTTGACCTAGTTATCATCTGCAACTGCTAGGGCAGCACCGCAAAATAAACCTCTAAAAGAATCCAAGAAGGTCCCGACTCTGTCAATTTTGAAATGTATGGCTCAACATCTAGGTGCTCAACACTTCTAAACCTCATGCCTGTAGCTATATACTCCACAAATGTCCCGTAACGCTCCAGGTGGAGGACATTACATTCCGGGGAATTAATAAATGGTCCTACCGACCATGACGAGCAGGATATCTTGATTTTACACTTCAAACATCCCATATAAAGTTCCTCAAGGACCTCCGATGATGTGTATCCTGTTACCAAATCTAACTCTTCTGCCGAAGGGCTAGTGGAAATCTCTTTTAGACTCATGTCGTAGACTTCCTCTTCATGAATCAAACTTAATTCCTAGCAGCCTCCTTAGAACATTGCTTTCCAAGCAAAGCAAAGCTTTCTGTTTACACCGATTTGGATTTTTGCATTGCATCCTCTTTAAAGGCGCATCTAGAACCCATTCTTCAATGACGCCGACTAAGTCCCATATTTGTATGGTGATCATTGACTGTAATTGGCTAGTTCCCTACATCGCGTGTACTATTCCCTCAGCTTTCTTCCTCTTCAGTGAGCAGTCATCATTGACACTGATTCTAAGTAATGAAGGTAGTCCTTGAGCTTCACAGTGACTAGCAACATCCATCAGAGGGCCTCATAGTCTATGTTAACTTGACCATAGTACAAATCAAAACTCACAACGTCATCCTGAGCTGCCTTTTCTTCACGTAGTGTGACATTTAAGCTATTTTTAAATGTGAAGATCAGCCTCTGACCCGATATTTTCCAAAAAAATATTGGAAAACATCAGTGCCCTGAAGTTTCAAAATGAACAAGAACAATACCAAATTATTATTAAGTGGATTTTAAATTTTACATGTGCGAGCATTTTATTTAACTTATTTAAGAGAAATTTCAAAATTCAAAGAAGAAGATTTAGATGTGCAAAATTCAAATATTTTATTTCATTATTTTTTTTGTTACAAAATTATGGACCCAGTCACAGACACTGGCCAAATAAACATCCTCAGAATGAGTAACACTTTCAAAAATCCATTCGGGAGAACGTATAGCTATATGGTATTTTTTCAAATATCGCCCAATGATCGGTAGCATGGGTATTTCACCTTGGAAATCCATTAAATGGTAAGATCCTCTTGAAAAGACAATCTCAACGATAAATGGTCCCTCTCAAGTTGGCTCAAAATTTCCACATATCCTATAGTGTGCAGGGATAGGCCTTCGGAGGATGAGTACGAGTTCACCGACATTGAACATCCTTGGGCGAACCAATTTGTCGTAGGCCTGGACCATCTTTGCTTGATAGAGTGCTAAATTCTATTATGCTTCTAACCATTTTCCTTCGAGACTTTTCAAATCTGCAAGTGTGAGTTTGGCGTTGTCTTCAACTGTAATCTGATTGGTGATGAAACCAAAAAACTTGATGCAAGTGGATTTAGTGTGTTCATTTTGCAAATATTTTTCAATATTACAAAATGCACACAGCAGATACAATAACAAAGATGAAAACTAATCCCAACAAAAATAACTTCAGTAAAAATAGTTTTATCTTTTAAAAATCTTTAAACTGTGATATCCTCTATAAAAGTAATGCAAGTATATGTGTTGCTCAAGTAATAAAGGGCTCTACTGGAGTCCTAGATATTGATCCCACAAGGAAGTTGGAAATGCCTATAAGTAAATTCTTAAGATTATAATGTATACTAAAAAAGTATACTTAAAAAAACCAACGAAGTTTTTTTTACGAAAAGTTGAAATTTAAGAAAGCATCCTTCCCCTTAATAATAAGTATATGGATTGTAAAGAAATTAAAATCATTTGAAAATATATTTAAAAGCTTTTTCGTGCCAAATATGAGCAATCATATACTTTATCCTCTTTCGAGTACATAAATAATAATGAGTAATCTAGAGTTTGGTCCTTATTTTCGTGGAAAGGCTGGGAGAATACTGGCTACCACTCAAGAGCTCCCACTACTTCCTCACCTGAGGGCTAACAATCTCACATCAGTTTCCAATCAACTGGACCAATTTGGAGATTTTACTTTATCACCTTAAAATCTCCAGTACTACATCCAATATTTGCACCCAACTCCAAGAATGACATACTCTCCCATGAAATTAAATGTGAATCTCCCCATATTGTAGAAATCGTAGCCCTTTTAGAATCCGTAGCCCTTTTAGAATATACATTTCTAAACACATTTTAACAATTCAATTGGCCAGATAAAAAAGTTAATGAAAACTAGAGTTTAAATCATCACAAATTATTGACATTTAAAAGCATATAAAGAAAAATCAATTCTCCACAAAATCATATCCACAAAATCATATCTCAAAGTAACAAAATCATATCTCAAAGTAGGGAGAAGGATAGAGAAGAATAATTAGAATTCATTAGAAGGATACGATAAAACGCAAATTTTATATATAAAAACAAGTATAAAAATAAAAGAAATAAAATACATAAATTATCTCACAATCATTCCCAAGAAAATTCCTAGAAGTTCTCTTCAAGCCCTTCTATTTTTACAAGCTCTCTCAATTCTCTCTTAAAAGTTTAATGAGAAGAAATCTTTCACCTTCTCTCTCCTCTTACAATCTTTGAGGAAATCTTCAAGCCCTTGACTTGTCTGTCTCTTTATCTCTTCTTTTCACCACCCTTTACATACCACTTTCCAAAACTCTTTTTTAAACTTTAAATTTCCTCTCTTTCACAAAGGGCTGCCTCCCTCCAAAAAGAATTCAAAGTTCTCACCAAAATTCTATCCAAAAGTGAACTCTTTCAAATTCAAAGCACATGTCCATTGATCCAAGAGACATATCCAATCATAAAAGAACCTTCCAAAATTCCTAGATACATTGAATCACTCCAAGGGGTGTTTAGAATAAGTGCCTTAATCTGCAAAAAGTCATCTCTGTTGCATCTTACGTCAACTCTCTATCAAATGGCGCATCTTCTGCCAGTTTGATGAAGATCATGTTGTTCTAGGTTTTGGAGCATTTAGCACCAATCTGGCGCATCTTGCACCAGTTCTCTGTATTTTGGTTCATCTTGTGTTAGTTCTCTGTATGTTGGCGCATCTTGCGCCAATTTGGTCCATCTTGAGCCAAAATCCCAAAATTCACAGTTTTGGCTCCAAATTTTGTCATTTTTCTAATTTTGCTCCAAATACCTAAAATTGATATACCTACAACAAAAACATAAAAAATACCTTTCTTTAATACCTTTCTTTAAAGTGATACCTTTCTTTAAAGTGCAATATCACAAAAAATAAGCATAAAATATATACTAAAAACTATATATTATTTTGGTGTATTAAGGGTACCCTGCTAGAAGTGGGTGTGCAGCTAGAAAATCTGCTAGAATTTATTTTTTGTTAGCGCGAAGGGAAACAAAAGTTATATCAAATTGAAATAAAATCATCAACCACCTTTCTAGATGTCCAGAAAATGTTGGGCGGGTCATCAAATATTACAACAGATTAACTTTCAAAATAAGAGTGTTCTTATGAGAGAGCAAGTACTATCACAGATTTTTGGTGGCAAAAATTAAAGCTAGAAAATGCTTCTGAATAAGAGGATAGTTTAGTTACGTCAATATTAGACATCGACTTAAGTAGTAGAGTGCATTTTCCTTACCCTTACCATTGACCTGATCTAGCAGGGATCCGAGTGAGTCATTGTGGCTGCGGTATAAAGTATTAAAGGTTTTTCCGAGATAGAGGCTGCCAAAATAGGAGGTGACATTAAATATTGCTTAACTTTAAATGCTAGCTGAGACTTCTATTTCCAAACAAAATTTAGTGTTCTTTTTACTTAATATCGAGAGGGGCTGACACCTACCTAAGAGATTAGAAATAAAGCATCTCAAGTATTCTAGCTTACCTAGAATGGAGCTTAGTTGTGTCAAGGTTTTGGGAAGAGGCATTTCCAAGATACCTTTAATCTTATCCAAGTTGATCTTGATTCCTTGATGACAGACAATTAATCCTAGAAATTTCTTGGAGGTAACGCCGAAGTCGCGCTTTAAGGGATTCATTTTAAGATTGTATTATTGTAATCATTTAAACACGATCCTCAAATCATACAAGTGGTCTAATCACTGTTTGCTTTTAATGAACAAGTGATCAACATAACACTCCACTTGATTATGGATGAGGTCATCAAATATCTTTGTCATAGCTCAATGATATGTTGCTCTTGCATTCTTCAAGCCAAACACATCATTGTGTAAAAAAATATCTCAATCAGCGTTCGCAAGGGTGTCAGTGTTGCATCTTCTAGATCCATCTTGATCTAATTATATCTTGATGATCTATCCATACAAGAGAAATCCCTTGTGTTGATGCGATGTCCACCATTAACTCTGGTATCAGAAAAGAAACTCATTTTTTGTTTTATTTAAATCTCTAAGGTTGATGCACACACAGATTTGTCCATTTTTCTTCTTGAATGGTACAATATTGGATAACTACGTTAGGTATTGTTCTTCCTACAAAAAGTTAGCATCTATTAACTTCTTTACCTCAAAAATGACTTGTTGCTCTATTTGAGGCGCATTCCTCTTGGAGCTTGTTTCACTGAAGTTATTTTGTTGTCCACCCCGAGCATATGAACTGCAACTTCTGAAGATAATCCTGGTATTTTTTCATAGCTCCTGAAGAAGCCATCTCTAAATTATGACAATAACTTGATTAACTAGGAAGATTCTTCCATACTGAGTATTGTACATATGAAGGTGGGTCAGGGTTGCTCCTCAGTCCTAAGGTTAACCTCCTTCAATTCATCAATGGTTGATTTAATCACTTCTTCAAATTCTTGTGGAGCATTGTCTATTGGCTGATCTTCAGAGTCATCCTCTACATCGAGGCAATCGTCTTCCGACTTGCTAGTAACAACCATACAAAATTTTGAGTCATCGACTGGTCCTATAGTACCAAATCAGAGACCACATTTCAAACTGGGAGTTCTCAAACATAACTAATTTATTCTCAAACATAACTAATTTATTCTTCGACATTTGTTTTAGCACATATCACTATTGAATTAATTTTTTCACACAAGGAGAAAAGTAAATAAATGGTAATTTCATTAATTCATTTAAGTCATCCTCTTCCAAATATACATGAATTTCAGAACTCATAGTCAGATAAGAACAGCAGAACTTGATCGGTTACAAACCAACACTTCATACTTCCTTGAACTCTAGACTTTTGATCATTTAGGGATGAATCAGATTAAGGGTCATGGTGTGCACGTAGTGGTTGATTCAATCATACAATGACTCACATTTATTTTTTTTCCACGTCCTCCAAATACATCTCAAACTATGGATTCTTCTATTTTATCATCATTGTCTCATCTTCATACTCATCTTCAATAGAACTCTCTCCCATGTCAATGCTCATGGTAAACCTTGTCTGTTCAGCAATCATGTTGGTTCTTCCTCGCATGCATCCCCGACCTCGATCTTGGATGCGTGGGCTAAAAAAAGCTCTACCAACTTTTGTGAATAAATGGTAGTAGATGGTTGAAGCATAACTGAATAACCTTACTCTTGTGATCTAACTGAACCCTCCATCTCATTTGACACAACTTCATGGGAAAAGACAGCCTTCTTCGTAGGGGCATAGTAGGCGGCGTCATCGTGTTATGCTTGTGCAGCCACGGTCAACTAAGCAAGGTATTGAAATAGGTCTCTGCATCGATGATATGGAACTTCACGGTTTTTATTAGCTCTCCAACTTTCATTAGTAATGTGATTGATCCAAGAGCTCTTTCTCCTTTATTATTACATGTTCGATTAATCTTTCATTAGTAGCATCATCCTATGAGCAGTGAGCTCCTGAGCGGCAAAGTTCAGGTAAGCTAATGTTCGTAGACTCATTAATTTAAGTGGTGCTCTTGGATCTATGAAAACTCGAGAATGCACGAATCTGTCGATGTTGACTGAAATTTCGAGTGGAGAGTTATGATTGGCGGTACCAAGAAATAAATCTTCATCAGTGAAGGTAACCCAAGGTTATTCTTTTAAGCAACAAACTTCTTCCGAGGATGTGCTAGACAATTGAGCTAAGCAAGTTTCTGGATCAAGTAAAACCTTAACAAGATATTCCCTCAACTCTTTTGATAGGATCAGAGCGTTGTAGATGCTTAGTTTACTCGACAGCCTCCTAAAATGATCTAGTATGTTATAATCCACTTTATACATGTCCCTAATTTTACTTGGAATAGGTATTTAATCTATCAGTGGAGGCGACTCTTTGCACGTAACTATTTTCTTTCCTTTATCTATTGGAGCCATTCTCGGGGGTAAGACCTTTAAGACCTTTCCACTCCTCTTACTTTTGTAATCTCTTCTTCTTCATCTTGTGATGTTGCGAGAAAATCTTTTGGCACTTCTTCTACATTGGAGAAATGTAAGTTGATGGCAAGCGGTGTTCCTTGGAACTCTAGGACTAGCTCCTCGCTCTCAGAAAATTCAAAATCTACGTCATCGATATCTTTTTCATTTTTGTTAACATGTTCATCAAAATTAAGTACAATTTAAGGATCGATTCTAGAATCAAGATCGAGATTAGATAATCATGGTCATTTGTATCATCACTAGAGGGACTCAAAATGTAGCCGAAATTGTAAAAATTTTATTCAATTGACCCCAAAGGGCTAAAGAGATAATCATACATGCTCAGGGGTTCGAGAAATTTCTCCCCCAAATTCAAGACAACCAATATAACAGAGGTAGCCCCTATCCCACCACTCTGTCGGCGCTATTTTTGGTTGGAAGAGTTGCCCTTTGAAAGCTGTCAGTTGCTGGAATCGAAATCCCGTCACCCGCTTCAGAAGGACATTTTATTAAATTGACCCCATATTTTTCATAGTTTAAATGAAAGATCACTATACCTTAAACCCTATATCTATCCCGAAGGATAAACACAAGATTTGAGGACGAGACTTGATCAAATAAACTAAGAACTATATGATATCCGTTTGGTCTGTGAAAACTATTTTATTTGCTGACAAATTCCCCTATTTAATATGAAGAATTAAATAGGATTTATATTAAATTAGGTTTGCAAAAGCTTCTTAGAAGGGAAAGCCCCTATAGTTAATTACATCTTATATGACTGAGGTCACTTAAGAAAACTCTCGATAAAAATCAGGAAATATTATCTTCAAAGAGGTCAAAAAATAGTACTATTCAACGAAATCAGACAAAGAGGTGTGAAATGGAAATGGCTCAAATTTGAAATATTTGCTGTAGAATCCAAAGGAGGAAGAACTAGGGGATGTCATAGATGCGGAGGAGAACCTCAGAGACTTTCCAGTCTATCCTAATGTTTTGCTTCAATTTTGAGGAGAAATATATAAGCATTTCATCCTACAAATTTTATTAATTTAGGGCTTACATATGTGTGAAACGATCACACAAATAGCCTACAAGATGTGAGGGATTAGGTCGTGATGAAAGACAACTTCAGAATCCTAAGACGAGTTAAAGCTTATATTGAATAGCAAAGCTACACAAAGGCCTAAGTAAATGGTTGAGGATTTATGACTCACTAGGCGAATGACCTTAAAATCTTATGGCTTATTGTTTAATTCTAAGGAATACTTTAGCTGGTGTAGACATGTTCTGCTGTTGAAGATTGTCGTGCTCCCCACAATGCTAGCTTTAAAAATGAGGTGCCCTATGGTTATGGTACTTTAAATGTTATGGAGTAGGTTAAAGTTAATTAGAGTGATATTGGTTAGGATCTTACAGTTCTCTTATTTCGGTACCACTATTTTCTATTGGATTCACTTGCTTCAAATGAAATTACTAACTTAACTTAATGAGTTCCATACTTTCATTTAAATCGTGAAAAGCCTCATTAGCAATCGTAGGTTACCTCCTCCAAAGGATTCATGATCATCTGACAGAGACGTCTTAATTTAGTTGCAATTGTGGTTTTGTGATGTTGGTGAATTTTATCTTGGTTGATTTTAATTTTGGTTTTGGTTTTGGGTTTTACGGATATCCTAGCAGTTTTGGTTTTCATGCAAGGTGACATCGTTGCTTAACATGCATGTTTATGTTTTTGTTCATACATACAGGTGCATAAGTACAGTAACGTACTAGAAAATAAAGTACGGGAAACTAGAAATGTAGATAAAATAAATTATAATAAAAGTGTACATGGATGGTCTTCTCATCATCTTCAACTGAAACACAAAAGGCATGCAAGAGTATTTATATATTAAAAGCATTTTATATAAATTAGGGAAAAAAGGTTCTAGTGATCTACCCCATCCTAAATTATATCTTGGAGAGCCCTCGTTAAATCGATTAAGGATGATTTTATTAAGTAAAATGTACTAAGTTTAGTAAACCTTTGAGGTCTCCAAAAGGTCAAGAGTAAAAAGCAGATCCATGCTTCCCTCTCACTGCTTGGTGAAAAGTCTCGAGCTCATTTTAACTTATTATGTTGCTTAATAATTCATCCTATGAATACCTCCAATTCTCAGTGAACATTGACGTTTCAATTATCCCTAAGAGTAAGGTGATTATCATTTGTCATTTAATTTGAGAATTATGATGGTGAAGACCCATAAAGGGGCAAGTTAATGTTATTAAGACAATTAACCAATTTTAGTTTTAACTTGGGCTTGTTGTATTTTAAAGGTGTTCAATTTCTAGTTACATTCACTTTTCTAATCCTCATTTAACCACATTTGATTTAGCCTAGGTCACTACTAAGCCCTTGAGACGTTGGTGGATATATTAGTAATTTTTGGAAGAAATTGAATTTTAAGTGATAATAATTCATTATCAAAACATTTGAATGTCATTTGAACACCAAATAGGGGTATTAAATTAGTGAGTTATTAACATCCAAAATCATACCCTTAAGTTTAGGATCATTTAATTTAATAGTCTTCCAAATTTTATTAATTTAGGAAATTGCAAATTTATCCTTTAATTAAGAAAAATGATATTGGTTTCTACCAATTAATTCCATGTGCTTCAATCATCTGAACGTGTTAAGTATGATCAAAGATTTCCCATTTCCCCTTCTTGAATTAATCCTAAATGTTAATTAAGACTAAATTTAAAAAATTATACCTTTGCCTCTGAGGCTCTATCACTTAAAAATTCATAAAATTTAATTCAAATTAGTTTGGAATTTTTATACTACCTCACTCAATGGTCAATTAAAGACATCCGAGGAGAAAATGTGATTTTTCAAAATTTAAATTAATTTATATAATTATTTACTTGGAAAAATATGATTTTTCAAAGAAAATTCAATAACTTGACCTATGAAAAGCCTAACCACTTGACATTTTTACTAAAGGTAGACTTAGACCAGAGAACCACTTGGACAAAATTTCTTGATTTGTTGAGTTTTACTAAGATTATTAGAATTATATTAATTTCTGGAGTATTACATAATTATAAAATATTTTAAATGGGAAAAATTAAATTTTATATTTTTCTAAAATCTCTCCATGGTCAACAAGCCAAGATAAACAAATTTTTCATTTTTATGATTTTCATTTAAATTATTAGAATTATTTTAGTGAGAAATTAAGGAAAATCCATTTTTAGCCTTTAAAAATTATTTTTGAGCTTTCAAATTAAATATATTCACTTAGAAAACTAGGAAAAATATTTTAATTGCACGTAAGGGCTTAGAAAACAAATTAAATTATTTCTATGAATTATATTAATTTTGTGATTTTTATTACTTTTTCATTATTTAAATATTTAAAATATGTTTAAAAATGAAATTTTTACTTTAATTACAATTTTATTTTTAGAAAATTTCTCTGATCATAGAGAACTCCAAAAAATATTTTTATAATTTCTTGAGTTATATTTAATTATTAAGATTATTTTAATTGTTTAAAAAGACCTTTAACTTAGAAAATTAAATTAGGTTATCAAATGAGCTCCAAATGTTTTGAAATTTTTATGGGGACTCCTCTAAACTTTAAGTTACAGGGAAAAAATGAAAACCAAGTCATTTAGATGTATATTTTTCCCAAATTAATTTCCTTTGTGTTTTAAGTTTTGTGAAAATTAGGTGTGTTCTTAATGACTTAGCTCATGACAAATTTCCCTAGGATTCTCTGGTCACAGTGAACCTACCAGAATTTTGTTGGATTTTTCAAAGCAACATGCTAATTACTATGATTAATTTATGTAAATAATAGACATAAACTTGAAAATTATATATTTCTTCATAGAGGTCTCCTCTGACTTTGGAAAAATCAGGGAAGATCCCCCATGACAGAGGCTACAAATGACCTAAATAGCATTTCATGGTGAAATATTTGAATGCATGGAGAATCAAGATATTGAGAATAGTATTTAATTAATTAAAATATAATATGCATCAAATAAACCTCAAACCATTTCCACATTGTTCTCCTATGTTCATAGAGCACTAGGATATTTTTCTTTTATTTTTTTTTATTTTTCTATACCAAGATATGGATTTTTGAAGTTAGGGGATATTTTCTAATTTAATTATATCCTACTTTCTTACTTAAACCACACGGCGCCACGACATCATGTGACGGCTCTGAAGGCTTGTGTGGCACGCTCTAGTTGGACAATGCCTTCCGACTCAGCGCTGACTGGGCTTGTGCTTTATGTACCAAAGCGCTGTCCAGCGTCATCCCACTCGTCCATTTAATACATGCACCTTCCAACGGTCATGAGTCTTCATCCTCATCTGGTTCATCCCAAGAGTCATTGTCGGCGTTATTTTGGGTTGGTTTGTGGGGTTGCCCGTAAGAAGCTGTCGGCCACCGAAATCAAAATCTCGTCGCCCGCTTCGGAAGGACGTTGAAATATGAAATCAAACCGACCCCATATTTTTCATAGTTTAAAATGAAAGAGCACTGTACTTCAAATCCTATATCTATCCCGAAGGATAAACACAGGAATTGAGGATGAGACTCGATCAAATAAACTAAGAAAAGTATGACGTCCGTTTGGTCTGCGAAACCTTTGTATTTGCCGACAAGTTCCCCTATGTAATATAAAGGATTAAATAGGGTTTATATTAAGCT